>NC_087176.1:21409090-21461590 GCF_035594125.1 Scylla paramamosain | reverse complement strand
ACGAGACGAACGAGACGAACGAGACGAACGAGACGAGACGAACGAGACGAACGAGACGAACGAGACGAGACGAACGAGACGAACGAGACGAGACGAACGAGACGAACGAGACGAACGAGACGAACGAGACGAGACGAACGAGACGAACGAGACGAGACGAACGAGACGAACGAGACGAACGAGACGAGACGAACGAGACGAACGAGACGAACGAGACGAGACGAACGAGACGAACGAGACGAACGAGACGAGACGAACGAGACGAACGAGACGAACGAGACGAGACGAACGAGACGAACGAGACGAGACGAACGAGACGAACGAGACGAGACGAGACGAACGAGACGAACGAGACGAACGAGACGAACGAGACGAACGAGACGAGACGAACGAGACGAACGAGACGAGACGAACGAGACGAACGAGACGAGACGAACGAGACGAACGAGACGAACGAGACGAGACGAACGAGACGAACGAGACGAACGAGACGAGACGAACGAGACGAACGAGACGAACGAGACGAGACGAACGAGACGAACGAGACGAGACGAACGAGACGAACGAGACGAACGAGACGAGACGAACGAGACGAACGAGACGAGACGAACGAGACGAACGAGACGAACGAGACGAGACGAACGAGACGAACGAGACGAACGAGACGAGACGAACGAGACGAAAGAGACGAGACGAACGAGACGAACGAGACGAGACGAGACGAGACGAACGAGACGAACGAGACGAGACGAGACGAGACGAACGAGACGAGACGAACGAGACGAACGAGACGAACGAGACGAGACGAACGAGACGAGACGAACGAGACGAACGAGACGAACGAGACGAGACGAACGAGACGAACGAGACGAACGAGACGAGACGAACGAGACGAACGAGACGAGACGAACGAGACGAGACGAACGAGACGAACGAGACGAACGAGACGAGACGAACGAGACGAGACGAACGAGACGAACGAGACGAGACGAACGAGACGAGACGAACGAGACGAACCAGACGAGACGAACGAGACGAACGAGACGAGACGAACGAGACGAACGAGACGAACGAGACGAGACGAACGAGACGAGACGAACGAGACGAACGAGACGAACGAGACGAACGAGACGAGACGAACGAGACGAACGAGACGAACGAGACGAAACGAACGAGACGAACGAGACGAGACGAGACGAACGAGACGAACGAGACGAGACGAACGAGACGAACGAGACGAACGAGACGAGACGAACGAGACGAACGAGACGAACGAGACGAGACGAACGAGACGAACGAGACGAGACGAACGAGACGAACGAGACGAACGAGACGAGACGAACGAGACGAACGAAACGAACGAGACGAGACGAACGAGACGAACGAGACGAACGAGACGAGATGAACGAGACGAACGAGACGAACGAGACGAGACGAACGAGACGAACGAGACGAACGAGACGAGACGAACGAGACGAACGAGACGAGACGAACGAGACGAACGAGACGAACGAGACGAGACGAACGAGACGAACGAGACGAACGAGACGAGACGAATGAGACGAACGAGACGAACGAGACGAGACGAACGAGACGAGACGAACGAGACGAGACGAACGAGACCAACGAGACGAACGAGACGAGACGAACGAGACGAACGAGACGAGACGAACGAGACGAACTAGACGAGACGAACGAGACGAACGAGACGAGACGAACGAGACGAACTAGACGAGACGAACGAGACGAACGAGACGAACGAGACGAGACGAACGAGACGAACTAGACGAGACGAACGAGACGAACGAGACGAACGAGACGAGACGAACGAGACGAAAGAGACGAACGAGACGAGACGAGACGAGACGAGTGAAAGGGACATGACGAGCGAGACCAGACGAACAGGACGAGACGGGAGACAAGACAGGAGAGGGGAGGGGAGGAGAGGGGATCAGAGGAGAGAGGAAGAGACAGGATAGGAAAAGATGGGAGGGGAGGGGGAGGGGAGAGGAGAGAAAGGACAGGACAGGACAGGACGGGACTTTACAAGACGAAGAGACAGAACAGGACGGGACGGACAGAACAGAACAGAACAGGACGGGACAGGACGGGACGGGACGGGACAGGGTAGGACGGGACAAGACAAAGCAGTATGGGAAAAAAGGAGAGGAGAGGAGAGGAGATGGGAGGAGAGGACAGGAGAGGAGAGGAGAGGAAAGGATGATGACTTTTTTTTTGTTCATTTTCTGCTTTTATTTCTTCTTCAATTTCTTTCTTGATTTTGGTCGCTGATGACTTTTTTGTTCATTTTCTGCTCTTATTTCTTCTTCAATTTCTTTCTTGATTTTGGTCGCTGATGACTTTTTTTGTTCATTTTCTGCTTTTATTTCTTCAATTTCTTTATTATTAACTTTGGTCGCTGATGACTTTTTTTGTTCATTTTTTGCTTTTATTTTTTCAATTTTTCTTGATTTTGGTCGCTGATGACTTTTTTTGTTCATTTTCTGTTTTATTTCTTCTTCTTTCTTGATTTAGGTCGCTGATGACTTTTTTTGTAGAGGGGAGGGGAGGGGATGGGAGAGAAGAAGAGAAAAAAAGAGGAGAGAAGAGTAGAGGGGAGGGGAGGGGAGGGAATGGGAGAGGAGAGGAAAAAAGAAGAGGAGAGGGGAAGGGAAGGGACGGGACGGGAACGCCTCCCCCAGCACATCCCTGTCTCGCTTCTCGACATCCTTTTCGTTCCTCACCTGCACCTGGCGTCGCTGCCAGGCTGCGGCTGTCTGCCTCGCCCAGGCGACGCGGGCTGGGCCGGTGGCTGGTGCGATCACAGCGGCGCTCATGGTTTGCATTCTTTGCTTCCAGTGACAGGGTGGTCTAAGGGCGGCACATAATAAAGAAATTATCATCGCAAAAAGACTGCAAGAAGAGAGCTCTCTGATTGGTGGACGAGACCACTACTAACTCCAAGCTGGTCCTCCTCACGGGGCACTCAGCCAATAGGGGCCTTTACTGACACCCTCCCTCCCTCCCTCCCACACATCTACACACTTCCAGTGTAGTGTAGTATAGTATAGTAATGATGACCATGCTAATATAGGGATCTTGTTTAAGAGAGAGAGAGAGAGAGAGAGAGAGAGAGAGAGAGAGAGAGAGAGAGAGAGAGAGAGAGAGAGAGAGAGAGAGAGAGAGAGAGAGAGAAAAAATATTAAGTAACAACTGAGTAAAGAAGTCAAATACCATTAATATAATCACACACACACGGCGAGGCGAGGCAAATGGGCGAGCCTTTTAATATATAGTCCCTGTTCACCTACCATCATATATATATATATATATATATATATATATATATATATATATATATATATATATATATATATATATATATATATATATATATATATATATATTCAGAGATGTCAACCGAGGGATTGTGGCCTTGCTGTCCCCTTGTGTGGTGTGTCACGGGTCTCAGTCCTGCCCAAACATCGGTCACTGTGAGCTACCTTTTGCTGTCAGTTTGAGAGAGAAGTGTGTGGCTTAATTTGTCACTCCACTGTTGCAGTGTCCAAGAAGAGCAATGTAAAGAGACATTTTGTTAAACTTCACAAAAATTATGATACTAAATATCTCTCTCACAGTGACAGAAGAAGGGAGAAAGAGAAGAAGGTAAAATCTGAGTTGCAGGCCCAACAAGACACCTTCCAGAAGCCACCTGCCAAAGCTACAGCATCAACACTTGCATCATTCAGTGCTGCTCATGTCCGTGCAAAAAAAGAAAAGCCACTTGAAGATGGTGAAACAGTGAAAGACTGTTGGCTTGAAGCATCTGAGTCCTTGTTTGAAAATTTTAATAATAAACCTGAAATTGTAACTGCTATAAAATCCACGCCTCTATCAAGAAACACAGTCACACGTAGGGTAGAAATGATGGCGCAAAATGTGTTTGATCAAATAACAGCTAATCTTGAGAAATGTACGTGGTTCAGCCTGCAGGTTGATGAATGGACAGGTGTTGTGAACACAGCACAGTTAATTAAGTGTATTTGTGCGAATGATTTCTTTTCTGACGACAGCGTGAAAGATTTCTTAGTGGTCTCACCGCTGAAGGGGAAAACAAGTGGTGTGGATGTTTATCAAGTTTTTAAGAATTTTGTAGACAAGGTCAGTTTACCTCTTGAAAAGCTTGTGTCAGTAACAACAGCTGGTGCCCTGTCAGTGACTGGTAGCAATGCTGGCTTTGCGGCACTGTGCAAGAATGATCCTGCGTTCCCTCGGTTTGTTAGCTGTCATTGTATCATACGTCAGCAAGTGCTCTGTTCAAAAGTCATTCACTGTGAACATGTAATGAAGGTGGTTGTGAAGATCATCAATTGTGTGTGTGCTAGACCTCTTCAGCACAGGTTGTTTAAAGCACTTCTGGATGAAGTGAGTGCTCAGTATGGTGGGTGACCTTCCCTTGTACACACAAGTGCATTGGCTAAGCAGGGGGAAAGTTGTGCAAAGGTTTGAACAGCTAATTCCTGAAATCAAGAGTTTTGCAAGAAAGAGGGGACTCACATGAACACCTTGATGATCCACAATGGCAAGCTGACCTAGCATCTTTAACTGACATCACATCTAGGCTCAGTGAGTTAAATCTAGAGTTGCAAGGACGAGTGAAGACTGTGTCACAAATGATAAGTTCAGTAAATACCTTCGTACATTAAGGTGAAGCTCTGGATGTCCCAGATCTCTAAAGGGCTCTTACAACACTTACATTTGCTGCAAAAAGACTCAACACAGAAAAATTGAAGTGCAGTATTCATACATACACAAATCACCTCAACATCATTTTGGATGAGTTTAATAAAAGATTTGCACACTTGAGTAATGTTGTGCCAGCAGCCACATTCATGTCAAACCCATCTTGTATAGGTGACGTCCGCCACACTGCACCTCACCTCACACTGCCTCTCACCCTCAACGTCTCTCACCTGCAGACTGCAATGACTGCGTTGCAGGGTGACTTGGGACTGAGAAGCAAACCAAATCACCAAGAATTCTGCACATTAGTAGTGTGGGACAAATTTCCACTTCTGAAGGAAGCTTATCAGAGATTACGTTCGTGGTTTGGGTCAACATACGCGTGTGAATCGCGATTTTCAACAATGAAAAATTTTAAAATCCAAGTACAGGTCACGTCTCACTGATAGTCACCTAAATGACTGCATGACACTGGCAGTTACAAATTACACCCCAAGATATCCAACTTAGCAGAAGGAATGCACAGCCAGTCTTATCAATACATTTTTGAAAGATAAAAAAATTCTCTTCTCTTCTCTTTTCTTCTCTCTCTCTCTCTCTCTCTCTCTCTCTCTCTCTCTCTCTCTCTCTCTCTCTCTCTCTCTCTCTCTCTCTCTCTCTCCGATAAATATACAATATAGATTAACTTGAATATATTTACATAATAATAATAATAATAATAATAATAATAATAGTAATAACAATAATAATAATTTCTTTCGTCTTTCACTACCACCACCATCACCACCAAAACCACCACAAACAAACAAACAAACAACAATAACAACAACACCAACAACAACTACAGCAACCACAACTACAATATTTATTTACATATATTTATATATTTTTTGCAATAATAATAATAATAATAATAATAATAACAATAATAATAATAATAATGGTCTTTTTCAATTATATTTACAATTTCTACAGAGAGAGAGAGAGAGAGAGAGAGAGAGAGAGAGAGAGAGAGAGAGAGAGAGAGAGAGAGAGAGAGAGAGAGAGAGAGAGAGAGAGAGAGAAATTAAATTATATTCTAGAATTATCATTATTATTATTATTATTATTATTATTATTATTATTATTATTATTATTATTATCATTATTATTATTATTATTATTATTATTATTATTTTATTTCTTCAATCAAATACAAATTGCATATTTTTCGTTAAAAAATAATTATTTTATCTATTATTACTATTGCTTACAATATAGGTCTTTTCAAACTATTACTACTACTACTACTACTACTTCTACTACTACTACTACTATTTTTTTTTCGTAGTAGTAGTGATAGGAGGAGGAGGAGAAGGAGAAGGAGGAGGAGGAGAATTGTAGTAGTAGTAGTAGTAGTAGTAGTGATTATAATACTAACTGGTTGAATAATAATAATAATAACAATACCACAACTACTTAAATAATACCACAACTACCACTATTTTACCAGCCAAAACTGTCTTTGAAATTTGAAATTACTAAATTTTAACCTCAAATTAAAAAAAAAAAAAGCTTCTATTTTCTAATTTAAACTAAAAAAAAAAAAAAATCCCAAACTAAAGTGAAAATCAAAATACTCTAATTTTGAGCACAAAAACTCAAAAAATAATTATTATTTTAGAATGTTAAAGTCCCAAAATACTTAAATTCTTAACTCAAATCTAAAAAACACATTTTCTTATTTTAACTCGAAAACCCATAGAAAACCGCCACTTTTAACCCCAAACTAAAATAAAAAAAACACTTAAATTTTAATCAACACAAATTCTCTATAAGTTTAATCTCTCCCTGTCTCTCCCCCCGTTATCCCATTATTATAATTGTTGTTGCTGTTGTTGTTGTTGTTATTATTATTGTTATTATTGTTATTATTATTACTATTATTATTATTATTATTATTATTATTATTATTATTATTATTATTATTATTTATTTATTAATACTTACAACTTGAAAAGAGTAAAAGAACATCCGTTTCTTTGATAAAAAAAATAATAACAATAATAATAATCAATAATATTTTAGCACATAATCAAATAATAGCTATTATCATTATTTTTCATTAATATTTACAATTCTAAAAGCAAAAATTAAAAGAACCGTCGTTCCTTTAAGAATCAAATGATAACAATCACGATTACGATTTCAGCACACAAATAAATACTAAATTCATTAGTATAATCACTATTTATTAATATTATTTACAATTTCCTAATAAACTTTAAGATATGTAAATATTTTCATTTATATGTAATTTCATTTGTTCCTTTAGCTTATCCAGACGAGAAATATTCATAATAATAATAATAATAATAATAATAATAATAATAGGTAATATTTTATATCATTATCATTTTTTTATTATTATTATTTATTTATAAGTCACATTAATGATTTCGGCTTAAATTATTATTACTATTATTTTTTATTATTTTCTTTAATTTAAATGCAAGACTTACCATCATCATTATTTTTTAACACTTTTTTTTTTTTTTTTATGTAGGAAGGACACTGGCCAAGGGCAACAAAAATCTAATAAAAAAAAAATGCCCACTGAAATGGCAGTCCCATAAAAGGGTCAAAGCAGTGGTCAAAAATTGGTGGATAAGTGTCTTGAAACCTCCATCTTGAAGGAATTCAAGTCATAGGAAGGTGGAAATACAGAAGCAGGCAGGGAGTTCCAGAGTTTACCAGAGAAAGGGATGAATGATTGAGAATACTGGTTAACTCTTGCGTTAGAGAGGTGGACAGAATAGGGGTGAGAGAAAGAAGAAAGTCTTGTGCAGCGAGGCCGCGGGAGGAAGGGAGGCATGCAGTTAGCAAGATCAGAAGAGCAGTTAGCATGAAAACAGTGGTAGAAGACAGCTAGATATGCAACATTGCGGCGGTGAGAGAGAGGCTGAAGACAGTCAGTTAGAGGAGAGGGGTTGATGAGACGAAAAGCTTTTGATTCCACCCTGTCTAGAAGAGCAGTATGAGTGGAACCCCTCCAGACATGTGAAGCATACTCCATACATGGACGGATAAGGCCCTTGTACAGAGTTAGCAGCTGGGGGGTGAGAAAAACTGGCGGAGACGTCTCAGAACACCTAACTTTATAGAAGCTGTTTTAGCTAGAGATGAGATGTGAAGTTTCCAGTTCAGATTATAAGTAAAGGACAGACCGAGGATGTTCAGTGTAGAAGAGGGGGACAGTTGGGTGTCATTGAAGAAGAGGGGATAGTTGTCTGGAAGGTTGTGTCGAGTTGATAGATGGAGGAATTGAATTTTTGAGGCATTGAACAATACCAAGTTTGCTCTGCCCCAATCAGAAATTTTAGAAAGATCAGAAGTCAAACGTTCTGTGGCTTCCCTGCGTGATATGTTTACCTCCTGAAGGGTTGGACGTCTATGAAAAGACGTGGAAAAGTGCAGGGTGGTATCATCAGCGTAGGAGTGGATAGGACAAAAAAGTTTGGTTTAGAAGATCATTAATGAATAATAAGAAGAGAGTGGGTGACAGGACAGAACCCTGAGGAACACCACTGTTAATAGATTTAGGAGAAGAACAGTGACCGTCTACCACAGCAGCAATAGAACGGTCAGAAAGGAAACTTGAGATGAAGTTACAGAGAGAAGGATAAAAACCGTAGGAGGGTAGTTTGGAAATCAAAGCTTTGTGCCAGACTCTATCAAAAGCTTTTGATATGTCCAAGGCAACAGCAAAAGTTTCACCAAAATCTCTAAAAGAGGATGAGCAAGACTCAGTAAGGAAAGCCAGAAGATCACCAGTAGAGCGGCCTTGACGGAACCCATACTGGCGATCAAAACAGGACAGAACCCTGAGGAACACCACTGTTAATAGATTTAGGAGAACAGTGACCGTCTACCAAAGCAGCAATAGAACCGTCAGAAAGGAAACTTGAGATGAAGTTACTGAGAGGATAGAAACCGTTGGAGGGTAGTTTGGAAATCAAAGCTTTGTGCCAAACTCTATCAAAAGCTTTTGGTATGTCCAAGGCAACAGGAAAAGTTCCGCCAAAATCTCTCAAAGAGGATGACCAAGACTCACTAAGGAAAGCCAGATCACCAGTAGAGCGGCCTTGACGGAACCCATACTGGCGATCAGATAGAAGGTTGTGAAGTGATAGATGTTTAAGAATCTTCCTGTTGAGGATAGATTCAAAAACTTTAGATAGACAGGAAATTAAAGCAATAGGAAGGTGTGTGTCTGTGTGTGTGTGTGTGTGTGTGTGTGTGTGTGTGTGTGTGTGTGTGTGTGAGCGCACACACACACACACACACACACACACACACACACGCGATAATAATAATAATAATAATAATAATAATAATAATAATAATAATAATAATAATAATCATTTCTTTCTCTCTCTCTCTCTCTCTCTCTCTCTCTCTCTCTCTCTCTCTATGTACGATGTATGTATGTAATTTACATGGACAATACTACATAAATTACTATTACTATTATTATTATTACTATTATTATTATTATTATTATTATTATTATTATTATAATCTTTATTATTTGGGATTGTTAATATAAAGATTAATAATATTCTCTCTCTCTCTCTCTCTCTCTCTCTCTCTCTCTCTCTCTCTCTCTCTCTCTCTCTCTCTCTCTCTCTCTCTCTCTCTCTCTCTCTCTCTATATATATATATATATATATATATATATATATATATATATATATATATATATATATATATATATATATATTATTGTAATAATAATAATAATAATAATAATAATAATAATAATAATAATAATAACAATAATAACAATAATAATGTCTTCAATTATATTTACAATTTCTAAAGAGAGAGAGAGAGAGAGAGAGAGAGAGAGAGAGAGAGAGAGAGAGAGAGAGAGAGAGAGAGAGAGAGAGCGAATCATTGTATCAGTAGTAGAAATAGTATTAGTGCAATAGTAGCTGTAGTAGTAGTAGTAGTAGTAGTAGTAGTAGTAGTAGTAGTAGTAGTAGTAACAAATATTAAAATTAAAAAAATATTTACCTACCGTAACTAGCACGACTACTTGACCACCATCACCATCACTACTACTACTACTACTACTACTACAATTACAGTATTAGTAATGGTAGTAGTAGTAGTAGTAGTAGTAGTAGCAGTAGTAGTAGTAGTAGTAGTAGTTCCAACTATGTAGCAAGTCTAAACTAGCTTAAATAGTAGTAGTAGTAGTAGTAGTAGTAGTGGTAGTAGGAAGTGAAGGAGGAGGAGGAGGAGTGGGAAAGGAGAATTGTAGTAGTAGTAGTTGTAGTAGTAGTAGTAGTAGTAGTACCAGCAGCAGCAGCAGTACCTTCATCCTCCCCAAACTCATGTACGCCTCCCCAGCGTGGTCCTCCTCCCTCACACACACTCAACAGCTACAGCTAGAGAGAGTGCAGAAAAGGGCGTGCAGGGTCATCCTTGGCCCTGCCTACACCACCTATGAAGAAGCCCTGACCACCCTGAGTCTGTCCAGACTATCCACCAGGCACCGAGAGGCTCTGGAGAAGTTTGGAAGGGGACTACTGCATCATCCAAGTCTCAGAAACATGCATGCTGCCGCCCGACGCGCCTCGCCCGGTCCGTGCCCACCCACCGCCCGCTGGCGGGCGGCAAATGGTTCACCCTCAACATTGCGAAATTGCATCCAAACTTGATCTCTCGTGCTTGTGTCAGCATCAAATACTGAAACAGATGACCAGTTGTTAATACATACAACTGTTCCACTCGCTCTGCATCACCAACTTCTTTACTCTTACACGTCGCATAACCTGGGAAAGACACTGGCATAGCTGTTTTAACTTCATTAATACAAACTATGTCGTAATCATGTAACATATGTTGTACATCTGCCTTTTCTAACTTTGTGGGCACTCCACCTGTGTTCCACGACATTGATCTTATCTTTCTTGTATGCTGTGGTGATGTTAAAAAAAACTGAAGATTCCAGATATCAATCACATCTGCATCCCTATACAGCTTCCCTTCCCTCGTATCCAGAAGTACCGCACAGCCTGCATTCTCTGGTCGTGCCTTCTCTGTCGTCTCTGCTTCCCGTAATCGTCGCCACTCCCTCCTCACACAAGCGTGGACATCCTTCTTGGCATAAATCTTGTTGTAATTGTCACCAGATGTCTTCAAGCGGTTGGCGTTGTCCAGGATGGTACTGCGTTGTCCCTCATCAGCCAGCGTGAACAGGATGGGACGTCGCCTGGTGGCGAGTGAAGTGTTGTTACCCAGCCGACGATGAGTACCACTCACACTGCCTACACCCATTTTGGACCAAATCTTGCTCATTTTCTCCTCGTCATGCGCGGCACCTTCCAGCGTGTCGTGTTCATCCGGTACACCCAAGATAACGATGTTCGCCTCTCGCTCTTTTCGATCAAGTGCTTCTAAGAACTGCTGCTGCTTCACCATTACCTCAGCCTGCTTGTCGACCCGAGCCTTAAGTTCGGTGTAGTTCTGGTTCAGTGTACTCTCTGGGGAAGCAATCATGTCTCTAAGTAATTTAATTTCATTCATAACCTCGTCAAGCGTCTTGTTCAGTTTAGCCAGCTCACCATCTTCTGCGTTAGATGCTAGTATGGAGTTGATTAAATCTTCTTTGTTAATCTTTGCTAGTTGATTACGCTTAAGTTTACGCAGGTCTGACAGCTGTTTGGTTGCCATGGTAACGGTGTGATGTCAAACCCCTACTGCACATGCGCGGGCAGGTGGCGATTTGAGGGAGTGTTTTCCCAGACGGCAGCTTCTTTTTACAACTACTTCTATATTCTGGGTTCCCACTGCCAAGACGAAAGTTGCTCACTAAGGTCTTACTGCATTCATGTAACGTGAGATGTCGTCTGGAGTCTCCAGAAGCCCTCAGGAACCCTAAAAAAAATGGCAAAAACTCGGAACACAGTCAGCTGTAAACTGACCTGGCCGCCATCTTGACACACAAACACACGCACTCACACACCAACCCTAACGGGTGGCGGCGCGGTAGGACAGGTTGTGCACCAGCGGGCGGTAGTCGGGCAGGACAGGAGGTGGTGCACCAGCGGGCGGCAGTGGGGCAGGACAGGAGGTGGTGCACCAGCGGGCGGCAGTGGGGCAGGACAGGAGGTGGTGCAGTAGTAGTAGTAGTATATCTAATTACCCGGAAGTGGCCGAAAAACAGTGGAAATTGTGGGAAACATCGACCAAAAGACACGGAGGAGGGGGAAGGTCTCGGTCTGGGTCTCGACTCTCGATGACGTCATGTTTTCATGGCGGGCTGCCAACAGAGCTGGACCCTTCAATTCGCCCACACACGCCACACGAAGCCATGCATGCTTCACTACACGCCCACACACGTCCATACACACACACATGTAGTATCCACAGCCATTCACACACGCCCATACGTATTCATTCGTCCATACACACGCCCACATAAAGCCATACATACACACGCCCACACAAGGAAATACACGCCCACGCAAGCCCACACACCCACACGCATCCACAGGCATTCATACACGCCCATACGCATCCATACAAACGCCCACATAAAACCATACTTGCTTCCACACACGCCTACGTAAGGAAATGCACGCCCACAGACGCACACTTAAGGCCACATGCACCCACACGCATTCAAACATGCCTGTAAGTATCCACACCTCCACACACACGCCCACACACGCCTAAACACGCCCACACACATCTATACATAAGATTACATCACATCGATACAAATGTTCCAAGATGGCTGCCGACACGGCTTCACAGTCACCACTTATTTAGAGGCTGGCCTTGTTCATTTCAGCAACTGACAACTAACACCAAGGATTAGCGATGAAGATAATACATAGAGTGTTCATTTTGTTGGTCACTGATGAAGCATTGTAGCGCCAGACAAACGATATCTGCAATGCCTTTATTTGCAGTGACGCCAGCATCTATATATTTGCAGTGACTCCAGCTGCGCCATCTATATATTTGCAGTGACGCCAGCTGCGCCATCTATATATTTGCAGTGACGCCAGCTGCGCCATCTATATATTTGCAGTGACGCCAGCTGCGCCATCTATATATTTGCAGTGACGCCAGCTGCGCCATCTATATATTTGCAGTGACGCCAGCTGCGCCATCTATATATTTGCAGTGACGCCAGCTGCGCTATCTATATATTTGCTGATGAAACACCGCCCTAAAAAAATCAGTAACACAGTTATCTCTCCCAAAAAACACCCAGGAAATAGAACTAAATACATAAAGCACCACAAACAACAACAACAACAACAAAAGCATCCCTATCCTTTCCAAAACACCTTGAAAAAACACACACACACACACACACACACATACACACAAACACAAACACACACACAGATAGATAAGTTTACTGACCACAAATTGTCTGGCCTCACAGCCTTGACTTGCTCCAGGGGCAGGGAGGGTTGTCTAGCACTGGGGTGCTGACGTGTGTGCTGACATCACAGCCTTGACTTGCTCCAGGGGCAGGGAGGGCTGTCTAGCACTGTGGTGCTGACGTGTGTGCTGACATCATAATCGTGACTGTCCTGCGCTGGGTTAAGTACTCTTTTAAAGTGAGTGTTGATATCTTCACCAGTAGTGACCTCTCATTATCGTGTTCTGACACACTGACATCACCTTTCCAATCCACAGCTTGCCAAACTCTTCCGTCTCCCATTTACCCAAGTCATCCCTCTGCTAACATCATCTGACTTCTGCTAACTTTACAACTAACAGCACACACACTTATATATTTCATGGGATAGCCTGTCAGCAGTTCATTCGCGTTACTCTCATCTCGAACATCACTATCAACATGGACCACAATGTTCTCAAAATGTCGTTTGTCAGTGTCGGCAAAACGCTCAGAGCAACACAACCTTTCGTTACATGATTAAGTAACTCCTTTACCGCTGCTCCGAGGCGTGGGTTCGTATCAGCTGTGATAATGCAACCATCCTTTACATGGCCAGATGCATTCTTTCTTGTACAGCAGCAAATGACACACTCGAAAAACAAGGAGTAACTCGGCGGTGTGCACCAAAACACAACATGATGCCAGACACATTACTGAACTGAAGCCACGCCTGCTCAACAACACTCACACCCACGCCACGAACCAGTGAGCTTAACAACGCTTTACACACACCACAACACCACCCCGCCCCGCCCAGCCCCGCCCCTCGGCTGCACCACCCAGCCACCTCACTGAGACATGATACGTAGCCGGGGAGCCGTACACTGGCAGGCTGGCTTTACTTCCCACAACACCATACTGGTCAGCACTCGCAACACTTGAGTTTTCTTCAACTTTGTATGAATTCCGTTGGCATTCCATGGTATAGACAACTCGCTCACTCGCCGTGGGTCATTTAAAAAGCCTGTTGCCTCCAGCCACTGATAACACAGCCGTTAATGTAAAGCTTCCTCTCCCGGCTCGCTCCCTCTCCGTCCTCTCCGCACCCCCAAATCTCTGCCGCGCTTTCCTTGCCGCCGGGGGCACGTCCTTCTTAACACACTTCTTTCTAAAGGGCTCGTTGCGTGTTGTGTGTCACACACACACACACACACACACACACACTACCATGCCCAATACCTATTACTACTACTACTACTACTACTACTTTTTTTTTTTTTTTTTATGTAGGAAGGACACTGGCCAAGGGCAACAAAAATCTAATAAAAAAAATGCCCACTGAAATGCCAGTCCCATAAAAGGGTCAAAGCAGTGGTCAAAAATTGGTGGATAAGTGTCTTGAAACCTCCCTCTTGAAGGAATTCAAGTCATAGGAAGGTGGAAATACAGAAGCAGGCAGGGAGTTCCAGAGTTTACCAGAGAAAGGGATGAATGATTGAGAATACTGGTTAACTCTTGCGTTAGAGAGGTGGACAGAATAGGGGTGAGAGAAAGAAGAAAGTCTTGTGCAGCGAGGCCGCGGAAGGAGGGGAGGCATGCAGTTAGCAAGATCAGAAGAGCAGTTAGCATGAAAATAGCGGTAAAAGACAGCTAGATATGCAACATTGCGGCGGTGAGAGAGAGGCTGAAGACAGTCAGTTAGAGGAGAGGAGTTGATGAGACGAAAGGCTTTTGATTCCACCCTGTCTAGAAGAGCAGTATGAGTGGAACCCCCCCAGACATGTGAAGCATACTCCATACATGGACGGATAAGGCCCTTGTACAGAGTTAGCAGCTGGGGGGATGAGAAAAACTGGCAGAGACGTCTCAGAACACCTAACTTCATAGAAGCTGTTTTAGCTAAAGATGAGATGTGAAGTTTCCAGTTCAGATTATAAGTAAAGGACAGACCGAGGATGTTCAGTACTACTACTACTACTACTACTACTACTTACCATTCTTGCAGTTTTTTCAATCCATCTTCTGAATTGGTTTGCAGGCTTCTTGTTTTCCTTCCTTGTTTGTCTTGGCTGCAGAGAGAGAGAGAGAGAGAGAGAGAGAGAGAGAGAGAGAGAGAGAGAGAGAGAGAGAGAGAGAGAGAGAGAGAGAGAGAGAGAGAGAGAGAGAGGGAGAGGAGTAGGTAGGTGATAGAAAGATATGAGAAAAAAAGAGAGAAATGAAGAGATTTAAAGGTAGAAAAACGAAGGGACATTGAGAGTGAGAGGGGTAGTGTGAGAGAGTGAGAGAGTGGGAGGCGAGTTGGTAGGTGATAAAAATAGATGAGAAAAAGAGAGAAATGAAGAGAATTAAAGATAGAAACACTTAGGGACATTAAAAGACGAA
This sequence comes from Scylla paramamosain, assembly GCF_035594125.1. Taxonomy (NCBI): domain Eukaryota; kingdom Metazoa; phylum Arthropoda; class Malacostraca; order Decapoda; family Portunidae; genus Scylla; species Scylla paramamosain. The sequence goes on along the minus strand of NC_087176.1, from coordinate 21,446,052 downwards.
GAGGGGGATGTGTGCGAGAGAGAGAGAGAGAGAGAGAGAGAGAGAGAGAGAGAGAGAGAGAGAGAGAGAGAGGGTAGGAATGCTTTTTTAGGGTTTTAGTGACAGATTTCTGCATTACTGACAGGAGAAACACTATTTCAGTATGTTGTAGTGGAAGTTATAGGGGTTTTTAATGGTGTTGTTGTGGTTCCAGTGACAAATTAACAAGATATCTGCATCACTGACAGGAGGTTGTAGTGGAAGTTATAGGGGTTTTAAATGACATTTCTTGCAGTACTGACACCAGCCGCGTCACCGCCCTCCACAAGACCAATGATGGCGCAAGCAGTCTGGCCTCCCAAGACAGCCCTCATTGAGCTGTTGAGGTTAACGACAGCACACGCGGAGCCGAGGCCATCCCCTTGAGTGTCGGCCCAACACACCACTCAGTCTGGTGCCAAGGTTAAGAGTGATGACTGCGTGAGTGGCGCTACTTCCCTCAGTGCATCGGTGGTTAGTGACGCAGAGGACCTGAGGGTCACGCTTTTGTAGGAGTGAGTATCCTAAGTTTCTGAAGCAAGATATAGACCTTATGAACGTAGATATGTGTACGTAGATATGTGTAGCGCACCGAAGGTAAGGCGAAGCGCAGGCACACAGCAGGCAGACAGTGGGAGACAGCAGGAGGGTCGTGTGCCGAGGTGTTGCACTCTCAGGTAGTGGAGCCATGAAGGCAGGCGGGTGGCTGGTTGCTTTGTACCTCATCATGGTCATGAGTAATACTTAGAATCGTCCTAGCAATTACTATCGTCTTTACATCTCGTGTTTCATGTGTTTATTTGGTGCTTGATCAAGATGTGAGAAACGGTACTCTCTGTGGTGCTTCGCATGCAGTGACCCAGTGTTTCACTATCAACTGTACTGTGTTAAGATATTTCATTTGTTACGTGCTGATCAAAATATTTCCTTTCCTCTCCCTTATTATTTTTTACTCTGACATCACAAGTCACTCAGTATTTTTTCCTCGCATAACAAGGGCTGTTTCTGGCATTCTGGGGCCTCATGCGAAGGGCTGCTTGGTAACCCTGCGTTGTGGAACTATGGTAGGTGGATCCCCAGCCCTCTAAGGGGGTTGCAACCACTTCTTTCACATATTAAATGTATAAATCTGGTGGACTTTGAGAGGAAAAAAAAACCTGAATCCGTAAATATGATAGGCTACTTTCTTCAACGTGATTATACGCATGACACAGTAGCAGTGTCCCTTCAAGGTATACACCCAGTTTAGCAATTACAAAGTACACAAATATAACAGAGATGAAAATGAAAATGTGCAAAGTTTGCGAGGTGGATCGACCCGAGGCGAGATACCATAGTCTATCATAAGAGAGAACGACAGGCAGCCTTAACCGTGAAAGAAAACGGAAAGTAAAGGGCACACACTATAAAAATTATCCTCAAAATTAACAGGTGAAATACACCCTCCATGTCACATGCTGTATGTGAAAGTATTATTTCTAAAATTATTGAAATATGAGTAGAAATAAAAAAAAAAAAATCTCACAACTCTATCCTAATCACGTACAGTAATACTCAGACATGGCTAGACTCAGCAAAGCCTCCTCTTCCTTTCACTTACTTCCATTGCATTCACATGTAGAAAGTTTCCTTTCCCGCAAACATTCTACCATAATTGAATCTGTAATTGCTTACCCAAACCTTTCTACATGCCTTTTACTTCCATCTCATGGGAAACCTGAACTGAAAACCTTTTCCCCACGTATATTACTTTTCTCAAGTGTATTTACTCTAAATTAAGAACACTAACTGCCTAACATGTCCAAACTCCGCCAAGCCTCGCCTCTCGCTTGCTGTCTCCTCCCTGCATCGGACAGACGTGTCAGCGCAGTGTTGCTCAGGCACAGGGGAAGAGCGCTGAGCTGTGCGGTGTCGGCTCCTCTGCTGATCCAGCCTGTCAACATGCAGACAATAAGTCCCCAAGAGAAGACTAGATCTGCATCAGCCAGCAGTTCACTGATCACCGCGAATACAGCACGACACTGACAAAGAATGAAGTGTACGTGAGGCCTGCATATCAATGAAAGAAATCACCCGTGGGCTTGAGCATACTGGAATAAAATACAAACAAGATCTACAGGGAAATGACATAAGTTTTGTGCAGTGGTGTACTACAAAGACTTACATAAGAGTTGTAGCTGAGTGGCACTTTTTTGTGAAGCACTAAAGAGGTAAACACTACGCACTAACATAATCCTTTACTTAACAAGACAGAAACCCACCGGTACATGCCTTACATCAGCTCACATGGAAAGAAAACAGCCAGACAAGTTTTTGGTGTATAAAGCACCAATACACCTCCTTACACCGTGTTAACTGAGTGAAGGGCCGCCACTTACGAAGTGTGCGCCATAATCCTGCTCACAACCTGTTTTAAATTGCTCATTATGAGACTTACAAGAAATTATGATTAAAAATACTATTACATATAGAATACTCATCATAAACACAAAACTAAAAAAAAAAATATGCCGTGTTAGAGAGAGAGAGAGAGAGAGAGAGAGAGAGAGAGAGAGAGAGAGAGAGAGAGAGAGAGAGAGAGAGAGAGAAAGTGACAAATGTGTACTTATGTTTAAATAGTGAAAACATGCATTTGCTTATATAACACTCGTAAGTGTATGTCACCATTCCTCGCTAAGTTCAGTAATACAGCAGAATATATATATATATATATATATATATATATATATATATATATATATATATATATATATATATATATATATATATATATATATATATATATATATATATATCCGGCGCCTATTGCACACTACCACTGCTACTGCTGTGTTCCTTAACTTGATGCAAACTCCAGTACAAAAAACCCTCCAGTGCACAATGAAGCAAACTCCACATCTCGCCCATCACCTCCACCCTCGCTCCACTAGGCTCCGCCACCCGCCCCGCCCCGCCCCGCTACCACGCCACCACTTCACCATGCCTGAGACAACACGCTGATGAACCGCTGACTCACAGTCACGGAATACGATGAATAATTTACCTTTTCAAGATGTTGCATTGGACGGGGGAAGCCGAACACTCCACAGTGCTCACCAAACAACAACAACAAAGTCATACACGTGGGCTACATACACGCATACACTGAACACTTCCACAATACACTTACCATTCAGATTCTGTTGACAAATGCCTCATGTTTGTTACAGCTGCCTTCACACTCACCACAGCTAACCCTTCCTGCTCACACAAACCAAAACTCTTCCCTTCTTGCTTCTTTTTCTATAACAATCACGATTTTTATTTTTATTTTATTTATTTATCTATTTATCTCCGTCTCTCACAAGTACATTCACCCAATTACGATCACGCTGGAGGTCTGGAACTCAAGACCTCTCACCCTAACTCTACATTTTCCCTTTATTTATTTATTTACTTATTTATTTTATTTTATTTATTTATTTATTTATTTATTTATTTATTTATTTATTTATTTATTTTTTTTTTTGTCTCGAGAGGAACGTTAAGGCGTGCCATGCATTTGTTCCTCTGATCAAGAGATTCGGCTTGTACCAAACCCTTCCTTCTCTCACACACACAGTTTTCAAATGGCACAGAGGTGAACACTCGCATTCCAATAAGTGTTTTCCTCACTGATTATACGGAATTGCTTGTTAAAAATTATCACAATTATTAGAACGTCCCTGAAAACCACTGCGTTGTCAGTAGAGCTTCCTGAAAACAGTGGAGAGGGGACGAGGAAGCGTTTAATACGACCCGTAACGTGTTTCATTATTTTACATAATGCAATTTTTTTTTGCTACCCCAAACAATTCGAAACCATCTCTGTAAAACAATGAAGACATTTGAAATGCGCAGTTCACCATTTTTAAACCCCAACACCGGTGAGTCACGTCAGGAATTCCCGCGCCGTTGCCAGATGTACTCCCCGTTGTTGATACACTTTCCACTCTTATTTTTCCAGCAACATTTTTAGCAGATAATAATTATTTTCTTATGTGTTCCTGCCGGGTACGCCGACAGGTTTGTCATATCACGTGACGTTTTTCAAATATCAGCGGGGATGATGGAAGATTTGTTGATTATTCTGGTAGCTCTGATAGTGATGACCCTCTAGATCAGTGGTTCTCAAACTATGGGTCGCGACCCAAAGTTGGGTCGCGAGATCAATTTTGATGGGTCGCAGGGACACAGGAACATTATCATGCTTTCAGTGTTTCAGTGTATTTCAGTTACTTAACTGAATTATTCTTCTTTAACCACAAATTACTTTTGTTATGTATGTTCATCTTCCCCCCACCTCCCTCCTCCTGGGCCCCACGTAATGGTGTCTCTGACAGGAATGACTCCTGTATCAAACGCGTATGTTGGACTGACAGTGGGCCCATGCAGGCTCGTGTGCGGTGTCTATTTTCCACCGACCGCAGGCGAGAGGGTTGTGCTGTTTGCAGTCATTTTTGTCAGTAGTGTGTGTGTGTGTGTGTGTGTGTGTGTGTGTGTGTGTGTGTATAATTATATAATATCTTGCTTCATATACTACTTACTATATTTACTAACTAATAATAATAATAATAATAATGTTTCGTTCTTATTGGTTTATTCTACAACTTCATCACATATGAACCAATCATAGGTCGCGAAGGAATGAAATGTTCCAAATAGGGTCGCTCATGAAAAAAAAAAGTTTGAGAACCACTGCTTTAGATGATAGCAATAAAGATAAAGGTTATGTGTATAGTGGAGAGGGCGATGCTGAAAGCGAGGAAGTAAGTGATGAAGAGTTAGTGTTTACTGGGAAAAGTAAAGCTCGCGTCTCCTCTACATTCATGCAGGCGTGACCTTTACTAGCCATGATTACTTATTACGTAATGACTGAGAGCGTAACCAGGACCCTGACCTTCAAGAGTGATATGCCAGACACTCCCACAGGAATAGTTATTGCCCACACAGAGCAAGCAAGTGCAGCAAAAACAAGATATTTGAAAAACCTCATGTGACGTGAGAAACCTGTGGGCGTACCCAACAGGAGCACGTCATGTGACGTGAATAACACCTTACTACGAGTTAAAGGCAGTTCAGTATTTCCTCACACTTATCCATATACAGGATAGACAGCCCAACTTTGCATTGCACCAGGTATGACTAATGAAGAACAACAGCAAAGTTACCAGATGTAGTGACAGAAGTGACAGAAAAAGCACAGTAGGGCACACAAGCTTACCTGAGAAAGTGCAACATAAGCCTGCAGAGATAAAACAAGTTATAGAAAACGGAACACATTAGCGGAAACAGAAACAGAGACTAAAGAATTTATTACCGGTTACACTACAGCTACAACAACAACAACAACAACTACTACTACTACTACTACTACTACTGCTGCTGCTGCTGCTGCTGCTGCTGCTGCTACTACTACTACTACTACTACTACTACTACTACTACTACTACTACTACTACTACTACTACTACTACTACTACTACTACTACTACTACTGCTGCTGCTGTTGCTGCTGCTGCTGCTGCTTCTGCTGGCCGCCTGACTCAAGGCCTGCCAGCGTTATCTATAGCATGATAGCTGTTATCAGGCTGTGGGAGGACGCCCTTATCAGCTGTCCTTGCAACCTTCAGTAGAAGTGAGTGAAGAGGTTACTCGGAAAATGTGGTCATAGCCTTGGCTTCACTGTAAATAAACAAAAGGATAACACGACACTTGCAGGAGGAAGAAGAGGAAGTGGAAAACGAGGAAGACAAGCAGACTGAAATGAACGAAAAAAAAAGAGGAGGTGGTGGTGGTTGACCTCCGTGATCCTGAGCGGCGACTGGCCAGCGCCTCCCGCCACCACTCAGCGACTGTGCCCTGGCTGGTCTTGGCCAGGGTCTTTAAGGGAGGGCAATTCAGGAGATGACATAGCAGTCTTTAACAGGCTGAACAATTTTCTACCCTCAGCCTTCCCCTCAGTCACGGTGCGGGCGCCCCTCAGGCCTCATGTAGGTAAATATTTCCCTGTCACACTTATGCTCAGAGACAACATTTTGGCGTCGGTAAATCATGTATTTCCTACAGAGCATCTAAAAACACTAGGGAAATTTTATTCAGGTTAGACTCACCAAGTGTCATTTCCTTGCTTGGTGCATCCCAGACCTAGATATCTGGTGACGAGGCGAGAGTGAGGCGAGAGTCGTCACTGAGGCAAGAGCGAACGACACGTCCAGAGTGCTGCAGGAAGCGTTAATCATCGTGGCTGTCGTTCAAAAAGTCTTCTAGGGACTCATTGCTCATATTTACTGTTTTAACCCTGGAAACAAGACAAAATGAAACACGTAAGGTGAAAGAAGAATGAAACAAGAATGAAGAAATGAAGAAGGAAATAAAAAGTAGAAAGAATAAATGAGGGAAGAAGATGATAAACACGACAACAGGTAGCAAGAAGAGACGAGACGTGGCCACCGAGGAGAACAACAAAATGCGGTGAGTCATCACAACACTAACAAAGCTTGAGATTAGCACAAGATTACAAGAAGAGGTACTCAGGTGGCCATCACTGAATTAGTATACGAGGGAAGCAGAGGTCACCGGAAGCAGATGATGTGGACAACACGGACAGCCGGCACACCATAGGAACCGCCGCCTCCTTGTTCCTGATTAGAAGATGCGATTACCAAAGCTACTCGAGAATGAACCTTAGTGAAAGTTAAGGGAAAATAAACTGTATGATCGAAGTATGGGAAGAAAAATATAGTTACTTGAAAATGGATCTTGCGGAAAGTATAGGAAAATGAACTGTATGATCAAAGTATGAGGAAATAAATATACTTACTCGAAAATTAACCTTATTGAAAGTTACAGGAAAATGAACTAAATGATCGAAATATTGGAAAATAAATGTTATAACAACGGAAGCCTTGTTGGGGCAAAAGGTTGCTATAACATCACGTGTATATTACAAGGTGTAGGAGACGGGAATAGACAGAAACAGACAGAGAGACAAGCTAGACAGAGCTGTCAGACCAGAGAGGGTCAGGATGGGCATAAGGTGCCAGACAGTTGCAATGCAGTCACAGTAAAATGTTGGTGTTATATATTGACAGAGAGGGATTGGGTAGGTGTGGGATGTGTTCCTCATTGAATATTAGCTGCCAGGTTTGTGTAGGATGTGATTTATTAGTGAGTGTTAAATATGTGAAATGATTTGAATCGGAAGTGTAATGTGAAGTGTTCCAGATATTTAATGGTGTTTATCTGAAGAGAGATGAAACTATTTTCGTAGATTTTCGTTGTTGTCGGAAGTCGTATATGATCGTCTGAGTGTAAATATATGTAAATGACACAAATTAGGTAAAAATTATAGAAACTTAAAGCGTTCCCTTGAACCCACAAAAGCCAGTCTTATAGATTAGGGACGCACCAACACTGCGCAACATGGAAACACGACATTACAGCGTGACGGCGCCAGTGACAGTGATGTGTGTTGCATCACTCACAACAGACAGGACAGTATCTCATCAATAAGAGGACCACACCTCGGTGAGGAGCATTTGTCCCATCACGGATCTGAGAGGTAATTGTTATTCAAATGTTAAGGAAAGAATACTTCTATAGAGCGGAATAAAAGTAATGTTTGTGTTGTTCACGTTGATGGTCGGTCAGTTCAGCAGTGACATGAAAGTCAGCTGCTAGACAAGGCGGGAGTTGCTTCGGGTATCAGTGTGGCAGCTTTTCCTCGACATGAGAGGCGATGGAAGTTACCAGATACTGCGATTCTTCCAGTGGCCACCTCCCCAACTCCCCGCCGCCACAGGTGTGATACGAGTAGTAATCTTATCACTCTTGTCTTAACTCACCTGTGGACTGTTGGCGGTGGCGTGAGCACGTAGTACCTCTGGCGACATCACCTGGCGGCGCTGGTGACGCGGAGAAACATAGGTGTTGAAGTTGTTCCTCATCCGCCCATGCTGCCCCTCTCACCGCATCATGATTTCTCAATATTAATTCCTTTAGTTCTTCATTAATGCTTCCCTCCCCGTGAGTGAGCCACATGAAGCGCACGTCGGCATCACCACCCTTTGCTTGACACGCTCGCACAACAACAAGGTGCCTGCAAGCGTGTGTGCCTTACAGCGACCTGTTGTCCCCACACGGCTTCCATTGCAATAAGGTTTATTTGCCATTACTTTAGTTCATTTTACTATAACTTTAAGTGAGCTTATTTCTTGACTAACTGGTGAATTGCATCTCCATCCAATCAGGAGCAAGGAGACGGAGTGTGACGCGCGTTGTGGCACCAACACAGAGGCAGGCAGCCTGAAGGAAGGCCAGCAACACAGAGGCAGGCAGCCTGAAGGAAGGCCAGCAACACAGAGGCAGGCAGCCTGAAGCAAGGCCAGCAACACAGAGGCAGGCAGCCTGAAGCAAGGCCAGCAACATAGAGGCAGGCAGCCTGAAGGAAGGCCAGCAACACAGAGGCAGGCAGCCTGAAGGAAGGCCAGCAACACAGAGGCAGGCAGCCTGAAGCAAGGCCAGCAACACAGAGGCAGGCAGCCTGAAGGAAGGCCAGCAACACAGAGGCAGGCAGCCTGAAGGAAGGCCAGCAACACAGAGGCAAGCAGCCTGAAGCAAGGCCAGCAACACAGAGGCAGGCAGCTTGAACCATGGTGAGTGTTGTCCTCAGCAGTACTGGAATTATATATATATATATATATATATATATATATATATATATATATATATATATATATATATATATATATATATATATATATATATATATATATATATATATATTAAATGAGTGGTTGTGAATGAGGGGGAAAACATGAAGGTGAGGGGTTAATGGTGGAGGAAAGATTGACAGCAGCAGCAGCAGCAGCAGCAGCAGCAGCATGAGGTGTTTGGTGTGGGGAGCGTGCCGGGCTTTGTGCAGTGTGTCCCTCACGCCGCCTCTTTGTTGCAGGACGACAACGTGGAGGACTGTCCAGTGTGCTTCACCACCTTTGACGACACCCTCAGGCGGCCACACAACCTGCCCTGTGGCCATACAGTGTGCTCGCCGTGCATTGACGTACTGAAGCAGCAGGGTGCCGTCACGTGCCCCACCTGCCGGGCGAGTCATGCCGTGCCCGAGGCGGGCCAGTTCCCCATCTCCTATGCTGTTGAGGGACTGGTGAGGAGGCTGAGGGGTGCAGGACTGGCCTCTCTGCCAGCCGAGCCAGGGAAGCAGGCAGCCCCACCAGTGACACGGCCTGCACCAAAGGCGACAACGGGACTCAGCAAGAGTGCACAGTCCCTGCTGCAGGAGCAAGAGGCGAAGGTCCTGGCTGCCATCCGCTCCTGCCAGGAGGAGCAGAGCCAGCTGGCCGAGTATCTGACAACCCTCGGTGGCTGGAGCAGTCGCCAGCAGCGGCTGCAAGACGAGCTGCAGACGCTGGTGGACCAGAGCAAGAGTGCCCAGGAGGCGGTGCACCGCGTGGAGTCCCGGGTAGAGGGCAGGCAGGAGGAGGTGCGGCAGAAGGAGCAGCAGCTGCACGCCGCGCTACAGTCGCTGCGCAAGGCCGCAACACGGCAGGAAGCTTATGAGGTCATTGAGGACACATACCATCTGATGGAGAAGGACAGTCAGAGAACAGGGGAGTGCCTGGGAGTGTTTCCCGACGTCCACGCCGTCACCATCGTCACCAGGGTGGGTGTGGCCTCACATTTGTGCTTGCAGGTCACTCTTCTGGCCACGGTCAGTGAGTGATTGAGTGAGTGAGTTTACTGAGCACACCTCAAGCTGTGCATACAACACTCACATACAACACAGTGTTTGTAGTCCCAAACATGTGCTTTACTCCACAACAATGTTAAAACATTAAACTCCAAGTAGCGCGTCAACACTTCATCAGTCACTTGTTGAGTTACAGTGGTACACAGTATTAAACTAATTACAAACACTTACCTCAAACCACCATTATCAACACTCCTGCCTAACTTATTTACCACAGACCAGGCCTTCACCACACGTCCCTCCGTTTGCACGGTGCCACACACACACACACACACACACACACACACACACACACACACCGCCTCACTGCCGTGCTGTGTTTCAGGTGGCAGAGGCATCGCGCGCAGCCCTGCAGGCCGCCACCGCTGCCGCCGCTGCCACACAGGCAGCCCTGGAGGCACCGGGCACTGCTGCTGCAGCCTCGGGGGACTCCAGCCTCCCAGCAGCCTGGCCCGAGGCCAGGCTGCTGGGAGGCTGCTGCTGCTGGGAGGCTGCTGCTGCTGCTGCTGCTGCTGCTGCTGGGAGGCTGCTGGGAGGCTGCTGCAGGATAGGCGATGCCTATCCTGCATCGCGGATAGGCTGCAGGCACTGCTGGCGCCGCTCCTGACGGTGAGTGTGGCAGGTCACGAGTGTCACTGCTGCCTGTCAGCACTGCTCTTGGTGCGCGGCTCACGGCTCTCTCTCTCTCTCTCTCTCTCTCTCTCTCTCTCTCTCTCTCTCTCCTGCCAGTGTGGAGTGGTGTGCTCTCTTTCTCTCTCCTTGCTCTCTCTCTCTCTCTCTCTCTCTCTGTCAGCCGGCTGTTTTTCCAGCCGGCTGGTCAGTCGAAAGCCTTCACATTTTTTTTTTTTTTATGTAGGAAGGACACTGGCCAAGGGCAACAAAAATCTAATAAAAAAAATGCCAGTCCCATAAAAGGGTCAAAGCAGTGGTCAAAAATTGATGGATAAGTGTCTTGAAACCTCCCTCTTGAAGGAATTCAAGTCATAGGAAGGTGGAAATACAGAAGCAGGCAGGGAGTTCCAGAGTTTACCAGAGAAAGGGATGAATGATTGAGAATACTGGTTAACTCTTGCGTTAGAGAGGTGGACAGAATAGGGGTGAGAGAAAGAAGAAAGTCTTGTGCAGCGAGGCCACGGAAGGAGGGGAGGCATGCAGTTAGCAAGATCAGAATAGCAGTTAGCATGAAAATAGCGGTAGAAGACAGCTAGATATCCAACATTGCGGCGGTGAGAGAGAGGCTGAAGACAGTCAGTTAGAGGAGAGGAGTTGATGAGACGAAAAGCTTTTGATTCCACCCTGTCTAGAAGAGCAGTATGAGTGGAACCCCTCCAGACATGTGAAGCATACTCCATACATGGACGGATAAGGCCCTTGTACAGAGTTAGCAGCTGGGGGGATGAGAAAAACTGGCAGAGACGTCTCAGAACACCTAACTTCATAGAAGCTGTTTTACCTAGAGATGAGATGTGAAGTTTCCAGTTCAGATTATAAGTAAAGGACAGACCGAGGATGTTCAGTGTAGAAGAGGGGGACAGTTGAGTGTCATTGAAGAAGAGGGGATAGTTGTCTGGAAGGTTGTGTCGAGTTGACAGATGGAGGAATTGAGTTTTTGAGGCATTGAACAATACGAAGTTTGCTCTGCCCCAATCAGAAATTTTAGAAAGATCAGAAGTCAGGCGTTCTGTGGCTTCCCTGCGTGATATGTTTACTTCCTGAAGGGTTGGACGTCTATGAAAAGACGTGGAAAAGTGCAGGGTGGTATCATCAGCGTAGGAGTGGATAGGACAAGAAGATTGGTTTAGAAGATCATTAATGAATAATAAGAAGAGAGTGGGTGACAGGACAGAACCCTGAGGAACACCACTGTTAATAGATTTAGGAGAAGAACAGTGACCGTCTACCACAGCAGCAATAGAATGGTCAGAAAGGAAACTTGAGATGAAGTTACAGAGAGAAGGATAGAAACCGTATGAGGGTAGTTTGGAAATCAAAGCTTTGTGCCAGACTCTATCAAAAGCTTTTGGTATGTCCAAGGCAACAGCAAAAGTTTCACCAAAATCTCTAAAAGAGGATGACCAAGACTCAGTAAGGAAAGCCAGAAGATCACCAGTAGACCGGCGTCGACGGAACCCATACTGGCGATTAGATAGAAGGTTATGAAGTGATAGATGTTTAAGAATCTTCCTGTTGAGGATAGATTCAACAACATTAGATAGGCAGGAAATTAAAGCAATAGGACGGTAGTTTGAGGGATTAGAACGGTCACCCTTTTTAGGAACAGGTTGAATGTAGGCAAACTTCCAGCAAGAAGGAAAGGTAAATGTTGACAGACAGAGCTGAAAGAGTTTGACTAGGCAAGATGCAAGCACGGAGGCACAGTTTCGGAGAACAATAGGAGGGACCCCATCAGGTCCATAAGCCTTCCGAGGGTTTAGGCCAGCGAGGGCATGGAAAACATCATTGCGAAAAATTTTAATAGGTGGCATGAAGTAGTCAGAGGGTGGAGGAGAGGGAGGAACAAGCCCAGAATCGTCCAAGGTAGAGTTTTTAGCAAAGGTTTGAGCAAAGAGTTCAGCTTTAGAAATAGATGTGATAGCAGTGGTGCCATCTGGTTGAAATAGAGGAGGGAAAGAAGAAGCAAAGTTATTGGAAATATTTTTGGCTAGATGCCAGAAATCACGAGGGGAGTTAGATCTTGAAAGGTTTTGACATTTTCTGTTAATGAAGGAGTTTTTGGCTAGTTGGAGAACAGACTTGGCATGGTTCCGGGCAGAAATATAAAGTGCATGAGATTCTGGTGATGATGGAAAGCAGCCGCTGGTCCCGCTGGTCCGCTGCATCACGACGCAAACAATCAAGATGGAGTCGTCCTCCGACGAGCTGGCTGCTGTGGCTGTAGTTTTGCTGTGCTTGAAGAGAAAGCAAAGGAATAAATGAGTGTGGACTTATTACTGGTGTATCTAGCCTGGCAGGCTGTGGTGCTGTGGTGCTGTGGTACACACGTGCTGGGGCGCTGGCTGCCTCAGTGCCTGGTGTATGTAGCCTGGCAGGCTGTGGTGCTGTGGTGCTGTGGTACACACGTGCTGGGGCGCTGGCTGCCTCAGTGCCTGGTGTATATAGCCTGGCAGGCTGTGGTGCTGTGGTGCTGTGGTGCTGTGGTACACACGTGCTGGGCCGCTGGCTGCCTCAGTGCCTGGTGTATATAGCCTGGCAGGCTGTGGTGCTGTGGTGCTGTGGTACACACGTGCTGGGCCGCTGGCTGCCTCAGTGCCTGGTGTATATAGCCTGGCAGGCTGTGGTGCTGTGGTGCTGTGGTGCTGTGGTACACACGTGCTGGGGCGCTGGCTGCCTCAGTGCCTGGTGTATCTAGCCTGGCAGGCTGTGGTGCTGTGGTACACACGTGCTGGGGCGCTGGCTGCCTCAGTGCCTGGTGTATCTAGCCTGGCAGGCTGTGGTGCTGTGGTGCTGTGGTACACACGTGCTGGGGGCTGGCTGCCTTACTGAACACATAAACAAACATGATGTTCCTCGTCTGTTTTCCACAATTTTTGTAAATGAATGTAAATATTTAATCCATTTATTGTACATATTGGCAGATAGTCAGTGATTATTACTAAAACACTTGCCATCAACATTCCACTATTTTCAATTTTATATTGATAATTGTTCTCATTTGACCCGGGAAAATGGCGTCAAGGCGGCCTATCACACCCACAGACCGGCTTCCCGGCTGCTCCGGCAATTCAGCAAATCCCGGCTGCTTTTCTCTTCTGGCTGCATGATCCCGGCTAAAAGCAGCCGTGAATTACCCCGTGTAAGTCCCCCTTTACACTGAGCAGGCTCCTGAATGCCTAAAAGTCTGCTGCTGCTGCTGCTGCTGCTGCTGCTGCTGCTGCTGTCGCTGCCTTTTGAAATGTACTGCTTGTATCCCTTCCCCAAACTGCCAGCCTGACTTGCTGCCTCCTCCTCCCTGCAGGCCGAGGACCTGCACAGCCTAACACAGCGTGCCAGGGGCCTGGTGGAGGCTGGCCTTGCTTTTGCCGTCCAAGACGTGGAGGGACAGACTCGGCACGCAAGGATCAGCCTTGAAGACGGCAGCCTTTACCTCCACTCCCTGCAGGCCCAGGCCCTGCCGAACTTCACCGCCACCCTGCAGGTGGGTCAGGGCCTCGCGCCCCACCCTGGTGCCACCACCGCGTGGCTGGAGGGAAGGGGACTGTCCGTCACAACACTCACGCACCCGTTCTCACCCTTACCCTCCCTCACCTGGTCCACCACACCCTGCCCCTCCGCCAGCCACTGCCCCTCCCTCCCTCCCTCCCTCCCTCCCTCCCTGCACGCCCACACCCTCCCAATACTCCTCGCCCTGCCCCTCCGCCAGGCACTGTCCCTCCCTCCCACATTCCCAGCCCTGCCCCTCCGCCAGGCAGTGTCCCTCCCTCCTCCCTGGCGGTGGGGGCTGTCACAGCAGCACCGTGAGGGCTGCACCGCTGTCCTCCCTCCCCCTCACTGGTGCCCCTGGCGGTGTGGCAGGCGGGTCTTGTCATCCTCCTCACAGTGCCAGTACTCATCACGAGGGAATCATCATCTCAAACACCACCAATAATCAGAGTAATGAGCGTCATCACAGAAAAAAGGTCATTGTTGTCATTATTCATGTTAGTATTATTATCATTACTATTATTATTGTTACTGTCAACAATGATATGGAGATGGTGATAATGATGGTGACCACGACAGCCATGGTGACAATGACACTAATAGTTATGACAGTAATAAGAACACTATCAATACTCATAAACATTTAAAAAAATTTAAAAAATAAGAATACTTCTGCTGCTGCTACTGATGATGATGATGGTGATGATGAAAATTGTAAAACCTATAACTGTAATAATGATAACACTACTAATAATAACAAAAATAATGATAGTAGTAATAATAATAATAATAGTAATAATAATAACAATAATAATAATACTTCTACTACTACTATCAACAACAACAACAACAACAACAACAACAATAACGTGTTCCAGATGGGGAAGGTGGTGCCGGCCGCCCCCCCCTGCGAGGTGTTCCTGGACCTGGCGTGGCCCGGCAGCGCAGCGCGGCGGGTGGTGGTGAGTCTACCCAAGGACACCCCCATGGGCCGGCAGTTCATGCTGCTGTGCTCGGGCCAGCGGGGCGCCTGCTACGCCAACACCAGGCTGTTTAAGGTGATGAGTGAGGGACAGCCGGAGGAGTGTGTGGTGGGAGGAGACTACCAGACAGGTGATGGGAGGGGAGGAGCCGCCCTGCTGCCTCACCTTGACCAGGGTGAGTACTGGGAGTCAGGCAAGGCGGGTGCTGTGTGTTGCTGGCGGCGTATTAACTTTGCCTGTGGTGCTCAGTTCAGCATCACCACCCGGGACATGCAGCGTGGTGGTTTTTGGGCTGGTGTCTTTGGCCAGGTGGTGCGGGGCCTGGAGGTGGTGCAGGAGGCAGCCCAACACCGCCCCATTACTGAGGTGACTGTGGTGCAGTATGGCGTGGTGCTGTCACAGTAGTGCTGCACCACACCACTACCAATATTATTATTTTTTTTTGTTATTTTTTTAAGAGGAAAGAAGCAAACACACACACACACACACACACACACAAGCCTGGAATATACGCAGCGCGAAGTTGATGAGCTGAAATCTTCTGCCAATCAACATAAGACAGAGAGGAAGGAAGATAAACTACAAATTGGTAAACTAATTCAACAACTGGACTCATCTACTCTTATGATTAAAAACCTAGAAGATAAAGTAGTTTATCAAGAAGACTACAGCAGGCGGAAGAACCTACGAATCAGCGGACTAGAAGAGCAACAAAATGAAACCTGGGAGCAGACCGCAACTGCTGTAACATCTCTCCTAGAGTCAAAGCTTACAAGAGAAGTGGAATTTGACATAAAACAGTATGTGTGTGTGTGTGTGTGTGTGTGTGTGTGTGTGTGTGTGTGTGTGTGTGTGTGTCAGGCCCAAAGAAAAAAATCTTTAAACCCGCGTACAGGATGAAAACACTACTTTAGAGAGGTGGGAAAGACTGGTTGAGAACAAAGATGATCTGCAACTCTGGAGGGCTATAAATTGGAAGGGAGAAGTTGGTGGTGAAAATAATTCAAATGTGTGCCCTCTGATGATGATTTTAAAGATTATTTTGAAACTAACTTTAACCCTCCCGACAATGTGAAACTTACTGAATGTGACTTTTTCCACCGATGTGTCTATACCCCTGTTAGATGACCCTATTGACCCATTACAAATACAACAACAAGTGAAGCAATTGAAACCAGACAAAGCTTCAGGTCCTGATGGTGTATCACCCGGTATTGTTAAATTATTGCCAGTACAATGATTGTGTATATGTGTGTTTTGTTTAATAATATATTGTACTGTGGTAGTTACCCATTAGCTTGGACAAAGGTAAAGTTAGTTTGAATTTTTAAGAAGGGTGACAGGAGAGATGCGAGAAACTATAGGGGAATAAGTATAATAAACAGTATTGTCAAGGTGTACGACATGGTGTTGTGTGCGAGACTGAGACAGTGGTTTACACCTTTCAGGGAGCAAGCTGGTGCTCAGGAGAAGAGAGGGTGTGTGGAGAACACAGTGGCTCTCAGGTTGTTATGTGACATGGCTAGGAGGAGGAAATTAACTCTATTTGTAACATTCATTGACTTTTCCCAGGCCTATGACAGAGTACCTAGACATAAATTATTTTATATGTTACAAAGATTAGGATGTGACTGAGCTATGTTATGTGCACTTATTGCTATGTATACTGTGACAGAAAGCTTGGTGGGAACAGCGGTGGTCTTAATAACTCTAGGTGTGAGGCAAGGATCACCCACCTCATGTTTACTTTTTATCATCTTGGTTAATGACTTTATAAGACTAATTAAAGAAGGGTGTGGACATGATGGATTTTTACAATGGCTACATATACTTGTACTAATGGACGACACGGTGCTATTATCGACAAAGAGGGCAAATATGATGAGAAAGGTATCTTTGTTATAAGATTATTGTACAGAATATGGCATAAAAGTTAACCAATCCAAGACAAAGTTTTTTTTTGTGATAAGCGGCAGCTCTCATGTCATCACTAATTTATGGTTGTGAATCTTGGATAGGAGCTGATCTGAAAACGATGGTGAAGTTGTACAATTGGTGTCTAAAAAGATTATTAGGAGTGAGAAAACTAACATGTAATGACATTTGCTACGTGGAGTCAGGGTATCCACCTTTCAAGGACTTAATCAGGCACAGACAACACAAATTTTTATATAGTATGTGGCATGAGAGGTCAGGATATGATGATGATCCATTAGCCTTCACACAGTGAACTCTAACACTCCAACCAGCCGGACCGTCAGAGAGATAATCAACACGAATGTACCGGACCTGAGCTTGGTAATGAAAAAATTAAAAGATGACATGGTAAACAGTAACTCCTCAAGACGCACAATATATAAGGATATTAACCCAGATTTATTGGTACACCGTATATATACAGTGAAGCATGCAGTAAATGATATTCATAGAGTATCATTCACACAATTTCGAGTAAGTGGACATAGTTTAGCGTGTGAGACTGGCAGGTGGAATAAAAAAAAAAACAGAGGTCGACTGGAGGTGAATGAGAGGCTGTGTGTGTGTGTGGAGGGTTACAGAGAGACATGTAGTGCAGGATTGTCAGTTAACACAGCAACTTAGAGATCAATACCAGTTCTCCACTTTAGAGCAATTGTTTGGGGATCAGTTTACGTCAGAGATTATGTGTAAGATTGTTCATAACATTTTGACCATATATTAAAGAAGTAATAAATTATACTTGTATTTAATATGTTTCGCACGATTGTGGGATTAGTGAGGATTTGATAATTATAGTAGTGCGTAGATGTCATGAATATGATTGTTTATATATATTTTATAAACAAGGGTCCTAAGAATAGATATTTCTCCAGTGTTTATGTTTAGCTCCTTTATTTTGTAATAATAGACTTCTAGTAACTAACAGATGATGGACTACAAGTAGGAAGTGATAATAATTTAATATTATCTTGTAGATTATGTAATACCATTATGTACAATCCATTGATATTATCTGTTTGCTGTGGTCAATAAAATATCTATCTAATATCAATCTATCTATCTGTGTGTGTGTTTTGGCTTGCCTGCCAGTGTGTGTGTGTGTGTGTGTGTGTGTGTGTGTGTGTGTAAATATTTAAATAGGTACATGGGCACTATTACAATGACATCAGTGTAAGACCAGCAGAGGAGCGCCGCTGTCTTTCCGTAGAGAGCAGTGAACACGTTGCCGCCACGCCGAGTCCCGCCAGTACAAATCTAATAAGACTTTGCGGGGTTTTATATCTAATGACGGAGGACACAGCTTTATGAGAAATCATTACTAAAAATATGATTAAATCTTCTATACAATACGATTCCTATTTTATTTTTTGCAAGAGACACGATGTAATACCTCCAGTAACAATGCTGATGCTGTACAGGACACGATGTAATACCTCCAGTAACAATGCTGATGCTGTACAGGACACGATGTAATACCTCCAGTAACAATGCTGATGCTGTACAGGACACGATGTAATACCTCCAGTAACAATGCTGATGCTGTACAGGACACGATGTAATACCTCCAGTAACAATGCTGATGCTGTACAGGACACGATGTAATACCTCCAGTAACAATGCTGATGCTGTACAGGACACGATGTAATACCTCCAGTAACAATGCTGATGCTGTACAGGACACGATGTAATACCTCCAGTAACAATGCTGATGCTGTACAGGACACGATGTAATACCTCCAGTAACAATGCTGATGCTGTACAGGACAGTAAAAACAGAACAATTTCTCACAACTACTCAGGCAGTGAAACAGGAAGCAGTAAAACAAAGAGGGCGCAGACCAATTTTAAGACTAAAAAGAAAACCTTTCCAGTCGAGACACAAACACACCTACACACTTTCATCACAACGCAACACCTTTCAACCAGAAAAAAAAAAAAAAAATAAGTGAAATAAAATACAATACGCGGCGAGGCGAGGCACGAAGGGAAAAACAACACACAAACATGAATTCCATTCACGCAACCAACTTGTACCAGTGACTAACAACAAGTGGCAGTGCCGCAGGCGGCGGCGGCGGCGGCAGCAGCGGCAGCAGCAGCGGCAGCAGCGGCAGCAGCAGCAGCGGCAGCAGCAGCGGCAGCAGCAGTGGCAGCGGCAGCAGCAGCAGCAGTGGCGGCGGCAGCAGCAGCAGCAGCAGCGGCAGAAAACGAGGAAGGATGAACGGAAGGCGCAGAAGACGATGAAAAAAAAAAAAAAAGAAGGAAAAAGGGAAGGAAGGGCGAAACATTGAGACGAGGAGGAGGAGGAGGAGGAGGAGGAGGGAAACTGTGAAAGGAAGAAAGCAAAGTTAGAGAGAATGTCTAAGTTTATTGCAGAGAGAGAAAGAGAGAGAGAGAGAGAGAGAGAGAGAGAGAGAGAGAGAGAGAGAGAGAGAGAGAGAGAGAGAGAGAGAGAGAGAGAGAGAGAGAGAGAGAGAGCAGTACCACACACAACAATGAACACCACTGATATATATAAAAAAAAAACTAAAGGAAAATAAAATAATACAAAAAGACAGGGCAACAATACGAAATAAGAAAATAAGTCAAAGCTGGAGCACTCGCATTTCTTTTTCTTCCTCATTTATGTGGAGGGGAAGGAAGGAGAGGAGGCACAAAAAGAGAGGAGAAATTGGTGACCATTTTCATTGCAGCAAGTCACCACTTTTTGTAACATCTAGCGTGACAAATCTAAAAGAGGAAAAAAGTAGAAAAGACGGAGAATAAGAAAGTAAGGAAGCGGAAAGCACTTCTGAGAGAAAACTACACTGCCAAATTATCTAACACGATGGGAAAAAGAAAAATGAGATGACCACAGTGAAGAAGGAACGGAAGGGAAGAATAAAAACGAAGAATGGAGGTGATGTGAATGTGAGAAAAGCTCAGGGGAAATATTAAAATGGCGACACTCTGGACCAAACCAATCTTGGGGACACCACCAACTTGAGCTACATCGTCAAGGTGTGAGAGGCCTGCACCACTTAATGTTCCCGCCACACGCACGCTTTGCTCTTTGTTTTCACCCACGTGCTGCTTTTGCTTCAAGGTCACGTTCAGGGATCGAGTCGGGTCTAAAAATATACAAGGCTTAACTTTCTAAGCTACATGAGTAACCCTAATGTAGCGCACTTGATACTAGGATTGCGAGAAATAATGATGGATAATCTCTGTAAACCAACACATCCTACCAGCAGCAGCAGCAGCAGCAGCAGCTATAATAGTAGTAGTAGTAGTAGTAGTAGTAGCAGTAGCACATGAATCAGTAACTGCAATAAAAATCAACACCACTCAAAAGAAAAAGAAGCAATGTTAAGTGAATGAGTGGCGTGTCCACTTGCTGACTGCATTCTGAGAACTCTTGTACCACGGGAGGAAAAGGAAGCAACACATATAGATTGCTTTCCTTTGAGCTCCCACACGACCTTGCTTTCATCCTGCAGTAATTACATTCACAGCATGTCAATATAGCTGTCACTGATTTAAAGACCACGAATACACTTAGAAATGATGAACAAAAAATTTGTTATAATAGTAATAATAATAATAGTAACAACAATAATAATAATAATAATATTGGAAATGATGAACAACAAATTTGTTATAATAGTAATAATAATAATACAAAAAATTTGTTATAATAATAATAATAGAAGAATGAACAAAAAAATTGTTATAATAGTGAAGAAGAAGAAGAGAGAAGAAGAAGAAGAAGAAGAAGAAGAAGAAGAAGAAGAAGAAGAAGAAGAAGAAGAAGAAGAAGAAGAAGAAGAAGAAGAAGAAGAAGAAGAAGAAGAAGAAGAAGAAGAAGAAGAAGAAGAAGAAGAAGAAGAAGAAGAAGAAGAAGAAGAAGAAGAAGAAGAAGAAGAGAAGAAGAAGAAGAAGAAGAAGAAGAAGAAGAAGAAGAAGAAGAAGAAAGAAGAAGAAGAAGAAGAAGAAGAAGAAGAAGAAGAAGAAGAAGAAGAAGAAGAAGAAGAAGAAGAAGAGAAGAAGAAGAAGAAGAAGAAGAAGAAGAAGAAGAAGAAGAAGAAGAAGAAGAAAGAAGAAGAAGAAGAAGAAGAAGAAGAAGAAGAGAAGAAGAAGAAGAAGAAGAAGAAGAAGAAGAAGAAGAAGAAGAAGAAGAAGAAGAAGAAGAAGAAGAAGAAGAAGAAGAAGAAGAAGAAGAAGAAGAAGAAGAAGAAGAAGAAGAAGAAGAAGAAGAAGAAGAAGAAGAAGAAGAAGAAGAAGAAGAAGAAGAAGAAGAAGAAGAAGAAGAAGAAGAAGAAGAAGAAGAGAAGAAGAAGAAGAAGAAGAAGAAGAAGAAGAAGAAGAAGAAGAAGAAGAGAAGAAGAAGAAGAAGAAGAAGAAGAAGAAGAAGAAGAAGAAGAAGAAGAAGAAGAAGAAGAAGAAGAAGAAGAAGAAGAAGAAAGAAGAAGAAGAAGAAGAAGAAGAAGAAGAAGAAGAAGAAGAGAAGAAGAAGAAGAAGAAGAAGAAGAAAGAAGAAGAAGAAGAAGAAGAAGAAGAAGAAGAAGAAGCAGAAGAAGAAGAAGAAGAAGAAGAAGAAGAAGAAGAAGAAGAAGAAGAAGAGAAGAAGAAGAAGAAGAAGAAGAAGAAGAAGAAGAAGAAGAAGAAGAAGAAGAAGAAGAAGAAGAAGAAGAAGAAGAAGAAGAAGAAGAAGAAGAAGAAGAAGAAAGAAGAAGAAGAAGAAGAAGAAGAAAAGAAGAAGAAGAAGAAGAAGAAGAAGAAGAGAAGAAGAAGAAGAAGAAGAAGAAGAAGAAGAAGAAGAAGAAGAAGAAGAAGAAGAAGAAGAAGAAGAAGAAGAAGAAGACCGAAAGAAGAAGAAGAAGAAGAAGAAGAAGAAGAAGAAGAAGAAGAAGAAGAAGAAGAAGAAGAAGAAGAAGAAGAAGAAGAAGAAGAAGAAGAAGAAGAGAAGAAGAAGAAGAAGAAGAAGAAGAAGAAAGAAGAAGAAGAAGAAGAAGAAGAAGAAGAAGAAGAAGAAGAAGAAGAAGAAGAAGAAGAAGAAGAAGGAAGAAGAAGAAGAAGAAGAAGAAGAAGAAGAAGAAGAAGAAGAAGAAGAAGAAGAAGAAGAAGAAGAAGAAGAAGAAGAAGAAGAAGAAGAAGAAGAAGAAGAAGAAGAAGAAGAAGAAGAAGAAGAAAGAAGAAGAAGAAGAAGAAGAAGAAGAAGAAGAAGAAGAAGAAGAAGAAGAAGAAGAAGAAGAAGAAGAAGAAGAAGAAGAAGAAGAAAGAAGAAGAAGAAGAAGAAGAAGAAGAAGAAGAAGAAGAAGAAGAAGAAGAAGAAGAAGAAGAAGAAGAAGAAGAAGAAGAAGAAGAAGAAGAAGAAGAAGAAGAAGAAGAAGAAGAAGAAACAAACCACACACACACACACACACACACACACACACACACACACACACACACAGAATGACCTGACGGCTACGCATTGCGGCAGATAGGTCACCTAAGGAGGGCAGAAAAGGGTGGAAGAGGTCAGGTCACGCCTTCACACATTTAGGTCAGAATCGGATGCCATCGCCTTGCAGGCAGACTTAGATAGAATGAATGAATGGACGGATAGATGGCAAATGCAATTCAATATAAATAAATGCAAAGTGCTTAGCGTAGGTAGAGGAAACCCACACAATAGGTACACATTAGACAACCAAACTCTGGTAGGTACAGGGTACGAGAAGGATTTAGGAATTATAGTTAGCTCTGAACTCCGTCTAGGGAAACAATGCATAGAAGCCAGAAACAAGGCAAATAGGGTACTAGGATTAATTTTTAGGAGTGTTAAAAGTAGAAGGCCGGAAGTAATATTAAAGTTATACTTGGCGCTGGTCAGACCTCATCTAGACTACGCTGTGCAGTTCTGGTCCCCACACTACAGGAAAGATATAGGTCTATTAGAATCAGTACATAGGAGAATGACTAAAAGGATACAGGGGATGAGGAGTATCCCTTACGAGGCGAGGTTGAAGCTGTTAAATTTACATTCTTTAGAGAGACGTAGGTTAAGAGGGGACCTGATAGAAGTCTTTAAGTGGTATAAGGGTTATAACAAGGGAGATGTAAGCAAAATTCTTAGGATCAGCAACCAGGGTAGAACAAGAAATAACGGGTTCAAGCTTGAAAAATTTAGGTTTAGGAAGGAGATAGGAAAAAATTGGTTCTCAAATAGAGTGGTAGATGAATGGAACGGACTCAGTAATCATGTAGTTAGTGCTAGGACACTAGAGAGCTTTAAGAGAAGATTAGACAAGTTTATGGATGGGGATAGCAGATGGAAATAGGTAGGTGTGTTTCATACAGGGACTGCCACGTGTAAGCCTGGTCGCTTCTTGCAGCTTCCCTTATTTCTTATATATATATATATATATATATATATATATATATATATATATATATATATATATATATATATATATATATATATATATATATATATATATATAATATATATATATATATATATATATATATATATACAGTATACCTATCTATCCACCCATCTATATTTTAATCTTTATCTCTGTTTACCTATCTATGTCTAACTATCTTCTACCTATCAATCAATTTTCTGTCTATCTCTCTATCTTTCCTTGAAAATCAAAACAATAGATGAACAAATTAATAAATAAACAATAAAATAAACAAAAAGAACAAAATTAAATAAAAAAAAATAGATAATCATATATCACGCGACAAATTTAATTTTTCCTGTCAGTTGTCAGCTTTAGTTCCTGCTGCCAGCTTGTCTCGGTCACTGGTGGCGCTTGTCTGTCTGACTCTACTACAGTGTCACACTTTTCACATTACCTGATGTGCACCTCCTTCCCATAAACGTGTTGCCAGTTTGATCTCATTTCCATACTAATATGTAGCTTCAGTGAAAGAATATTTACTAATACTTTTTTTTTCTATTCATTCGTTTATTTACTCATTTGTTAATTTATTTACCACTCTTTAAACCTTTCAAAATACGCACGGTCATGATAAAGAGTCCGATCTGAACTCTTTCACTGCTGGACAAATATTTCCATATATATATACCTACGACTTGTTAGGGACTTACTTATGGGCGAGTCTCTTAAATGATTCCGTGGCTTAGAAAACGTAAAATTAACCCACAATTTTTTTTCATTCAATGTTTGGAAAGTTGACAAAGGAAAACCATAGAAGTGAAAGGGTTAAGCTTAAAATTCACTCCTTCAATACTTACGTATTTTTGGGTATAGAGTATTTATGCATGAGGGCAGCCTCAGGACACGAGCGTTCGTTAGCTTGCGGTGTGAAGAAAGTGACCTCATTTCTTGTCAACACGAAGTCATGCATCATAATCCAGAATGCATATACATGTACGTATCCTTCCCTTGTTTCTCGCGTCCTTCTTGCATGCCCTTTAAGGCATCGCGGTGGTGGTGCAGGTGAAGTAGTAGTGATAGAGTGGTGTGGTGGGGGTGGTGGTGGTGACGTAGTGGTAGTGAGATTGTGTGGTGTGGTATGGAGTGGTGGTGGTGGTGGTGGAGTGGTGGAAGTGGTGTGAGCAAGGGGATCTCCACACTGAGGCAGGCCACTCTTCGCTCGACACAGCTTCTGGTGTTTCAGAGCAAGACGTAAGTGCACTCAGCAAGCCACCGCCTTATCGCCTCTGTGCACTTCTTCACCTCTTTATCTCGCAAAAATACTGACGCCACCTTTGTGTTGGCTGCAGAGCGCCAGACAGAATACACCCAGAGCCACGTGGCGTAATTCTTGTCTGAGAGTTTATCATATTGCGGTTTTCTTTTTTTAATTTCATAATGCGAGGAACAAAGCAGAAAAAACAAAAAAAAAACAAACGTAAATTATCATCCTGTCATACTCGGTGCCTCAAATTCACTGAAAGGTTCCTGCTACAATATATACAAGCATTCAATAGACATGTTTTTTCTTTGTTCTTTATTTGTGTTCCTCTGCGAGATCATGAGGGTCACGAGGCTTGTAGTGTGTATATACATATGTGTACAGATAAAGACTTCCTTCCCCTGTGTGGGTAAAGAGTAATTTTCATCGCGTATTAAGTAAACACGGCAAAAATGAGTATTCCCTTTCCTTGCACGCGTGGAGGAAAGTAATCACAACGTGGGGTGTGAGGCGGCGGTCACTGCCGCTGAGTAACGGGATCTGAACGTTCCCTCCCTCACGCTCTGAGTTCACCGGCAAGCCTCCTTTAAATTTTAATGATGATATAAGAAAAATGTTTAACAAAGAACACAACGATTTTTCTTTAGCAGAAACATTTCTCGAGCAATTATTCGGTGTTCAAATAGGACGCATTAAAGGGGAAAATGCCTTAAGATCTATCAGATGATATTGGAAAAATGTTAGCCAAAGCAAATATTTTGCCAAGAAAGTTAGAGCTATTAACTTGTATACATAAGCAATTATAAGCATACTTTAAATCTACCACATAACACAAGATAATGTCTGACAAAGAGTTTGACGAAGACTCCAACACATACAATAAGAAATTTCTATTGCTATAAATCTGCACGATTATTATATACATGGTGACATCTGCTGTACTAACACCACAGCGAGAACGTGCACTGAGGCAGAGGGACGCGTGACAAAGCCGCAGTGACAGACCCAGGCCCGGCCATTGTGGGCAATACTAACTTGATAAGGCAAAGTGGTGGACATGTGCCCCAGGTAATTATACCGGACTCTAACACAAAATAGTGAGCGCTGTAACCGGTGAGGTACAAGTGAGGCAGACGGGAGGCGCCGGGCGGCCCACGCAAGCCTTTCAGTAAGATTGACACGGTCCATCACCCACCACCCGCAGAGGAACGCAAAGGAGGAACCAAGAGCAGCATGTATAATGAATGCTCGTATAATTGTATTCTTCTAGGAGCCTTTCACT
The DNA here is from genome assembly GCF_035594125.1 of Scylla paramamosain. Classification (NCBI taxonomy): domain Eukaryota; kingdom Metazoa; phylum Arthropoda; class Malacostraca; order Decapoda; family Portunidae; genus Scylla; species Scylla paramamosain. The sequence continues at coordinate 21,420,204 of NC_087176.1, read as the reverse complement.
GAAATGAGGCCCTGTGTGTGAGATAAGAAGCTAAAATATGTTTTTGTTCAGCTGTGTCCTTCGCGTTATGAACCTGAAAAAAAAAAATAGCGATGTGATGAACTCCCAGGCCACGAGACAGGAAAGCCGCCACTGCCTCCAAGACTTCGCAGCGCTGCACCGTCTTGATCAACCCCTTGCTTATCTTTTTTTTTTTGTTACTTACGATGCTCTCACGATACAGACAGCACGAGATATATTGAGTTTAATGATACAAATATTCCAAGCTATCATCATTAGTGATACGATCATTCGAGCCTCGGATAGATTTAATTGAATCAGTAACACAAACATTCATTAACCATTTCACTGTGATATGCAACAGCTCACATCCAGATCGCATTACAAAACACTTAAAAACACTCACATGAAAAGAAGGCGATTAAAAGAGTAGATATTCCTATCTCTAGCTAGTGTAGTCTTCAGAGGAAGCTGTAGAAAAAAAATGTTTCACAGTGGTCAAGGAATCAAGAAAGTGTGTTGAATAACACTGAATAAGTTAAACATTATAATTAAAACCAAGACATCACACAACTATCACCAACACATACACAAAAATTGCCTGTATTACTGTAACCACCATCCGCGTCACTTGACCTAATCCCAGGCCGCTGCAGACTCACCACGTGTAGCAACAGTCCTACTCCACTGAAGGTGAACTGTCCACCAGTGTCGCAGCAATAACTTTTCCACGTGGATTTAAAGTGGTCTTCATTCCAGAGAGATAAGCATGAAAAATGGCAAGGTCAATTATAAAAGACAATTGACGCCATCGGCAGCACGGAGGGAGAGCGATTCATCGTGGAGGAACAGTTACGCCGCGATGAAAAAGTGGGCCATCGTATTTCGAGTTCCCTCTTTCGTTCTGGCCACTCGTGGATAGGCACAAAGGGAGAGCTAATCGCCACACATACCTTCACACCAGGTGCTCCTCCTCAGCTCCTCAGCGTCACTTCAGCAGGAAAGAACGTGAGATTCAGGCTTGTGACAATGAACGCTTTGCTACTTCACAAGGTCTGTTTTCAAAAGCCACAGAGATGATTACTTGCTACGGATGTTTTCTTTTACCTATTGATGGTGTAGAATGTTGCCTTCTTTATTACTAGAATCATGTACATATACACGCTTGAAAACACCAATTACTTCCACAAAGATGATTACTTCCCCTGGATATTTTCTTTTACTTATTGATTGTGTAGAATGTTTCTTGAATATCACCAGAATCATGTACACGCTTGAATACACCAGTAGCTTACTATGGTCTGCTTAAAATGATTCCCCCCCCAAAAAGGCGCAGAAATGTCTGGGAAAATAGTCGTGAGGGACACGCAATATTAGCAGTGTGAAAAGAGACTGTCGAGTGTTGCAAGATGCGCGCTGTGTCATCTTGTGGAAGAAAAACACAAAACAGAAAGACTAGAAAATCAAATTCGAGGAAAAAAAAAAGCTTTCCGTGCCACTCAGTCTATGCACCGACAAAGGACGAGGTGAGCCTTGCACAACGGCATGGACCGTCACGTCTCAGCAAAAAGTATGTGCTGCACCTGCCATGCAAAAGAATATTGGTGTAGAATCACAATGTAACGCACTTCCAGTTTTCATGCTGACAATATTGACACAGGACTGGACGTAGGCAGAAACTCAGAAAAAAAAAATAAATAAATAAAAAAAAAAATAACCATACCGTTCATCATGATGAAATCGGGGGGGAGCAATTCCACTGTGAATATTAAGTAGTAGATTTAGCAGCACAGCACACAGCGATATGGTAATGATGGAGTAAAGAAATGATGGCACAAAATACATCGTGTCCTTGGAGAATATTGCATAACAAGTCGTCCACCGGAAGATTAAAAAAAATAATTTCCAGCATTATGATTGTAAACTTTTGAGAAATACTAATATTAGTTTTTCAAATTGTTTTCCATCAATAGTTTTATCTAAGTCTGTACAAGGAATGCCAGCAAGGCTATGATGGGTGTGATAAATAGTGTTTCCAGCATTCTGCTTGTAACCTTTTGAGAAATACTACCAGTACGTCTTTATCATCCTGTCTTCTTATCAGTACCTTCATGAGGGATACCAACAAGGTGACGAAGAGTTACATGAAATGGCGTTTCAAAAAATTCCATCGTGAATCACTGCTTTTTCGACTACCCTCTATCATGTAATCATATCTGTACAGGTGCGCTGCAAAGAATATGAGGAATATCAGTAATGTCATGTTTACTGTTAAGCAGGGAGCACCAGCAGTGATACCAAAGCCCGTGTTCCAAACAGAAGCAGTTTTATCTTCTATAAAAAAAAAAAAAAAAATGAAAGGATGAAAAAGGACAAACTGATACTTTGATCGACAAGGCGTGTCGATAGAAGGGAGAAAACACAGTGCAGCAATATTTAAACCTTCCATCTGCCCTCAAATCAAACCTTCACTGATTTTATGCCATAATGCTTTCCTCACTAAGCAGGTGGCAGCAGGAAGCGGCTGGGATGACGCTATGGTAAAACTGCACGAGACATAATTGAGTTGACTGACACCTGGAACTTTTGCCTTCATAGTTATAACAACACATCAGTTTCCTCCTCCTCCTCCCACACACACACACTTAAAACACACAAACAAACAAACAAACACACAGAGGCATCTTATAGGGAAAACAAAAATCTTATGCAGGACTAGCAAGACGAGAGAGAGAGAGAGAGAGAGAGAGAGAGAGAGAGAGAGAGAGAGAGAGAGAGAGAGAGAGAGAGAGAGAGAGAGATGGGAGGGACAGATAGACACGTGTTGATAGATAAAATATAGACAGGCATGCAGGTAGGCAGGAAGACAGACAGACAGACAGACAGACAGACAGACAGACAGACAGGCAGGCAGACAAGACAAGCAAGAGACTCATAGATAGAAAGATGGACACATATAAACATGCTCAAACAAACAGACAAGGCAGGCAGAGCAGGCGGACAATTACACAAACAGGCACATCAGTATTATTTCCCCTTTCATAAAATTGTGTCTCTAGTGAAAGACAAGTTAAAAATAAACAAGTGTAGTACTAATTATGTTTCTCGTAGGTCATTAAGTTGCATTTATTGGCAGCAGGGAATGAGGGAAGTAATTTTTGCAGCAGCAGTGTGTGCAGGCAATGGAGCAGCGGGGACGTGGCATGGCGGTGAAAGGCATCTGTTGCACGCCACATGGAGCTTCCCACACCGACTGAATGCTAGCGACGAGCAAAGCGAGAGGGTTTGCTTGGATATTTCAGAGATTTTGAGCAGATATCAAGGTATATAAATGTCTAGTAAAACCAAGGTAAGATATCCAGCAAGTTGTGTGTTTGTTATTGGTTTTAACAGGGAAAAACTTGGCAAATTTTATTCTTCTTGAGACGCACGTGTCTTACTCTTAGGTTGTATTCCTGTCATTAAAAACAAGCTAAAGAGACCACTGCTTGACATCTTCACTGTGTCTGTATATGCTCAAGGCAAAGCTGAGCATCCATTGTATATATTCATAACGTGCAAGTGCTCAAAGAATGCATGACAGTGTTGTCAAGGCTGTGGTTTGCTGCAGTAACTGTGACCCAATATTACATTAGTTTTGCCATTATTTTTTGTTTATAATCCGGATTTGATGTTAAACGTTTTACTATCACGAAAATTTTAGTTATGAATTACACGTTTCAGAAAATCTTATTAATTATGAAAACAAGATAGGAGAAAAGAAAATGTTTTAGTGTTTTACAGGCATCCGAGAATAGCAAGAAAATATGTTTTGTCCTCATGTCTATAGTGGAGTAGCATGACTATATTTTTGGGACATTCTCTTATGTCTGTAAAATACTATCACTTTTTTTTTTTATAATATGAAGAAAATTTTCTCCAAGAACAACGAAATATTTATCAAAGGCTCGATTATAAACAAAGGTGATCACAATATTTTGTATGGCTCATAATCGTGTTCTTTTTACGGTTGTGTGATTCTCGCTTTAATTTTTTTTCCAAAATATAAACGTTTTCTAAGGTTTAGATTCTGTAGTTTTTTTTTTTTTTTCTTTCAGTGTATTCCGCGTGCGTCATCCACTGATACTGCTCGCTATTATTTCATCATGGCATTCACGAGGCTGCAAACATTGTATATCTCAATCTGTTTTTAACCCCGATAATACTGTTTTTTTTTTTGACTGACACTGTTGTGTGTGTGTGTGTGTGTAGCTGTGTGTGTGTGTGTGTGTGTGTGTGTGTGTGTGTGTGTGTGTGTGTGTGTGTGTGTGTGTGTGTGTGTGTGTGTGTGTGTGTGTGTGTGTGTGTGTTACATCTCCAGCACTCTTCAATGCCTGCTTCTTTGTCTTCTGCAGTTGTACTAGCTTCTTCATGTTAAACTTTCAAACCCATATTTTTTTTTTTTTTCTCCTTGCGTTCCTGTTCATCAACAAATCTACATATCACTACGTCACTTTCCTGGCGCATGCATGTGGGCGGGCACTTCAAAAATAAAACACTCCAGCCCACGTTTCCAGCTCACCCGGCACCTGGCGAGCAGCAGTGCAGGTGAGGGCTGCCTCTGGTCATTTCAAACACTACGGGGCCACGTGTCGATAGTGGGCACAGCAGACGCCACTTCCGCGCAGCATTTTATCGTCAATACGCCACAACACAGCAGAGGCTGGTCTCCGTGACGGTGCTTCAAGGGTATTCATTGTTTTTTTTTTTCATTTTCTTCCAGTTCGGTGCATTCAATTTGCACCTGCACAATATTCCATAACGGAGTGAAAGGGAGTCACCAAAACCTGCCTTTGGGCGAGAAGAGATTAATACACTACTGTTATATACGTGTTCTTGTATTATATATGATGCTGAAGAGGAATAATCCTCCTCGGCGGTAAATGATTAACTAAGATCAAAATGACGTGTAGTAAAGGAGAAATACCAGGTCAGGTCCTCTACCTCAAGAACTTCACATTGCCGGTAGTAATGTAAACGAGATGAAACTTATACGTGCAGAGGACACGATTCCCTTCAAGAAAGAGAAGTAGTCCGGTTAATTAGATATGTCCTTCTATGAGACAGACATTTGTGACGTCTCTGGCACGTTTGTAATACAGAGGAATGTATGTAAGAGGTAATACATTCAGCAGTTTTCCTCAATCGTAATTGTCCTGATCTGCTGACAGTCTTCCTACAAAACCTGACACCTGATAGGCTCTAGGCAGATTAGAACATTTAAGACTGAAGGGAAAAACGTTGAACACAATGGACGTGAATGCTGGGGCTTACTTCACTATGGACCATGACTTGACGTTTGGAAGAGAGGAAAGCTTTGAAGAGTTACAAAGGCTGAGTATGGAGTCTTAGCTGATCACAGGATTTAAGGCTGAGGGAAAAACGCTAAATACAGTGATGGGTGTTGCAGGTCACTTGATTTCTGGTGCTGGCACTGTTTTTTTTTTTTTTTTTTCCACTGCTTTGCCGCCATGATTCGCGCCAAAGAACATTCACGCTTCAAGTTTTCTGCATCGTGTTGGAAGAGGGCGAAGTGCGGCCTGTGGTGGTTTTTGTTATGCTTGGGTGTCTGTTGGATGGTGGTGCTCTTCATGTTACTGCTTCATCTCTTTCACTGCAAGACATTTTTTTATTTTTTTTGCTTCGACTCTTTTAGTGCTAAACATTTTTGTCTACTTTTAATTCCCTCCCTGCTACATTTTTTCTCTCTACTTCAACTCCTTCAATACAAGACATTTTTTTTCTCTCTCTCTGCTGCAACTCTTTCACTGCTGGATGATTTTTTTTTTCTGCTTTACCTCTTTCAATGCCAGACAATTTCCTTCTCTGTTTTAAATCTTTCAGCTGCTAGACATGTTTTTACTGCTTCAACTCTTTCACTGCCAGACTATTATTTCTTCATCACCTACATTTTTATAACAATTACTTAGGACATAAGAACACAATGGAAGCAGCAGGGAGCCAGTAGGCTTACACGTTGCAGTCCCGTAAGTACACCCGCCTATCATTCTTATTCACAATTTAATCATATCTCCTTTAAAGCTCCCTATTGACTATTTTACACTGCACTCGCTTGAATAATTCGGCATGCTAGAAAAGATAATATCAACTTTCTATCCTCGCTTTTTTTTTTTTGAATGTTAACAAAGGATGGCTGTAGCAACAAAAGGGTTATTTTTTAAGAGTAGGTAACTTTATTTTACGTGGAGAGAGAGAGAGAGAGAGAGAGAGAGAGAGAGAGAGAGAGAGAGAGAGAGAGAGAGAGAGAGAGAGAGAGAGAGAGAGAGAGAGAGAGAGAGAGAGAGAGAGAGAGAGAGAGAGAGTAACGGAGATGGCGGAAATGCGATTAGGAAGAGAAGAAAGGATAGGACTGACTGATTGAAATAACAGAAAAAAGAGGGGAAACGAGAACAAAGGAGAGGAAAGGAAAGAACAGAGCAGATCAGAAAACAGAAAAGCCGAAGTAAGGCGAGGCGAGGCAAGACGAGGCGAGGCAAGGAGAGGAAGGGAGAGAAAGGGAGAGATTAAAGGGTGGGCGAAGGTAAAGGAGAGTAAGGGAGAGGGAGGAGGAGAAGGAGAAGGGAGGGAGGGTGATATATGCAAATTTCATTGAAATATATTATAATAACAGAAAAAAAAAATGGCCAGGAAAGGAAAACTGAAAAATATAATCATGGTAGAATCAATTTAGAAATATAGAACAAAATTACGAAAGGAGGAAAACTGTCTGCGACCAGTAATAAAATAAAAGCAACGAAATTGATAAAGCGAAAGAGAAAAAAAAAGTTGAAAAAAAGATAAGAAATAAGTCAGTTAAGATCGAGAATGTTACAAATGGGAGGCGTAAGAAAAGACGAGAAACGACAAATGACAGATGAGAAAGAAGGATAAAATTATTAATTGAATGGAAAAAGAAAATACTGGACGTCAGAGAAGAGAACACTAAATAAATGAGGTACGAGAAAAAAAAATCCTGGAGGAGGAGGAGGAGGAGGAGGAGGAGGAATGGCGGAAAGTGGAGGAGGAAGAGGGAGAAGAACGAGGAGGAGAGAGAAGATATAAGAGAAGGAGGACGGCAAGGAGGAGAAAGAGAAGGAAACGAGAGACGGCGAGAGAAAGGAGAAAAAAAAAAAAGAGCATGAGAAGCAAGCGTGGAAGGAAGGAGTAAAAAAAAAAAAATAAAGATGGAGGAGGGGAAGGAAGAACACCACGAGTAAGGAAGGGAAAGAAGGGAGAATTGGGGGATTCTCGACTCTTGTCAGGAGTGTCTCGTGTATCACTGCCTCTTTTAATCGAATGAGGACGAGGACGAGGCGACGCGGCACAGGAGAAATGGTAGTAGCGGTGCCCCTCATCCCCTGAACCCATCCATTTCCAACTCAAGATACAGAAACAGTATTCAAAATAGTGCCTTTTCCAGGGTGAGGAGAAATAGTGAAGTTCTCTTTTTACTTCCGAGCCAACCCAGATCCGTCCCCTCTCTTCTTACAGCCATTTGAGTCCAACTTAGCGCCGCTGGAATCATTGCCTAGTGAGTATTAGGCGAGCCTCCGCATGCATGTTATTCTTGCAAGGAAGTGCCCGTGTGCGCCCTCACAGGCAGGAGACGTGTGCGATGAACCCCTGGCCTGAGAGAGAGAGAGAGAGAGAGAGAGAGAGAGAGAGAGAGAGAGAGAGAGAGAGAGAGAGAGAGAGAGAGAGAGAGAGAGAGAGAGAGAGAGAGAGTTAAAGACAGACATAGATAAACATACATCAAATGTTCAAGCACAGAAGACCTAAAGTTTAGGCTGGCAAGATTTAAAACTTGATCCATTGTTTCTGAAAATAAATATTCCTTGATCGTCAAGAGACGGGCATCTGTTACTCTGCACCAGAGTCTTGTGCCTTGAGCAATTCACCTGTCACTGGCTTCCCGAGGCAATGCATTATTACAAGGCATCTTCTCTTTGCGTCACATTAGAGTTTCTCTTACTTTTGTTTGACTCAGATCCAATTACTTAAGGGTTTCTTCAGACAAAGAGCCTGTATCCGTAAGAAATATTGAACGCTGTTTTCGCAGTTTCACAATGGAGGTTTCAGATTGATAACAAATAGTAATTGTGAAAAGTGTGGAAACTTTTCTTTCAGTACAGAGTGTCAAGGAAGCTTTCTATACTCTCGTTATGCCTTACTAGTAATTCATTTCTCAGTCCATCTGAAAAATGAATGTACGTCCCCTGCTAGCACGAGCACGAGTCATGAATAACTCTGTAAGTAATGATTGGCTGTTTAGTGCTCCACCAAAACTAAATAAAATGTTGTGCTGGAATTCAGAGAATGGCATTAAAGGAAATGAGGTGTACAAAGAAGATGGTTTCATGTTACCCTCAAGCTGTTTTTGTTATATATTTTTGTTCATTAGAATCGTGTACCTTTACTTCAGTAAGAAGTGGATTGATCGTCAAAACGTGTTGAAATAAGAATAATACGAGTAAATTCACAATCGACGATCCTTCAAATAACAACAGTTTACAAAATTATATCTAGTAAGTTAACTATAGATTTGGTTCCGCGAGTAACATACCGAGCTGTCCATTCTGGTCTTAGCCGAGTAACAGATGCATCGATAATCCTTAGGAATATTAAGTACCTTAACTCATAAACCACTGTAGCAACCAGTGTCTGCCAATGTGTTGCGTTATTAAGAATATCTGCAGGACAGGAAAGTTTATGAATGACTGCTTTACTGCGGGACGGAGAGACAAACGATGCGAGTGGAAGCAAGAGTAGAAAATCGTACTAAGCATTTTTTGCAAGAATAATGAATGACTGGCGTTATGGGATGATCTTTACTTAATATTCTGAAGCAAATAGTCAGTTGTAGTGAAGAACACGAGTGAGTTATGCATGACATCCATAGATTATCATTTGTTTAGGATCTCATTAAGTATTTTGCTAACAAGTTAACTTACATACGTATATATGTAGGTACTGTGCAGAGACAGGGCTTAAATAAACCGGTCACAAATCAATGAAGCTTCACGGCATGGAGACACCGAGGTTTTGAGGCAGTGAGATGGCATAAGAACCTTTCATAGGGCCGAGTACCTTGTCCCGAGCAAACACGCCACAGTCACGTTCTTTGTGATTAGTCTTCTCTCTTGAAGTCCATGGTCTGCTAAAAATATGAGTGATCATATTTGGAAACATATTACCAACACATCAGAGGCCTTTTGATCGAGGGAAAACACTACTCACAGTTCAGTCAAGTTCTGAGCAGGACTGTACGAAAAATAGTGGTCCATATATTTAACTATTCCCTGTCTTGTACTAAATTATCACCATTGTTACATTAAACAAATGATTATATAGTCATTCACTTTTTTTCATCATTCAGATATACCAACAAAATGCACTGACTCGAAAACTTCCAACAAAAGACTGATGAACCAAACACTAAAACGTCAGCTGTTATTATTATAAACAAAAACATTCTATTATATCGCTTCCGCTTCAAACAGAGCTGTCCTTGCATCACAATATTAATTACAATGTGCCGTGTAATTTGACTGGCTAATATATTGTACATACAAGAGCCGTTAGACATGAAAAAGAGGCGTTTTATAAGTATGAGCTCATAGTAAGCCGTGATGAGGAAGCCATACTCTTCCATACTCCTCCTGTTATAGAAAAAGTATAAATCAAACAAGAGTGGCAGAACAATCACAGCATTCCTATAGAAATTGTCTTTTCCTGCATATTCTAGAGGGAAAGAGACAAGTAATATAAAAAAAAATAGTAAAAATGAATGAATGAATAAATAAGATAATCCAAGGAGAAGCAGTCCCTTCTGTTCCTCCCCACCTTGCAGGAATGACATGCCTCGCGGGAAGGGTACAAAGGCCTGCACTCTAGTCCCTCTCAGTCGTCATGAGGGACCCACCAGCCTAACCAGGACCCAGTCTGCTAAATCCCCGCGTCTCAGGATGGACAGCACTACAGAGAACAACAATGACAATGAAAGTGATATGAAGTAATACATTATTGGTATTGTTATTATTATTATTATTATTATTATTTGATATGAATTAATAAATTATTGGTATTATTATTATTATTATTATTATTATTATTATTATTATTATTATTATTATTGTTATTATTATTAATATTATTATTATTATCATTACTATCATTATCAATCTCATTATTATTGCTAATTAATTAATACTATTCTTATTACTTTCACAGTTATGCTAATGATATTAAGGTAATTATTACAGTGAAAATTACCATTTCTATTTCTGCTGTACTACAAGAGTACATCATCACAAACCACAGATGAACAAAGTGTTATTGCAGAGGAATAGTGGAGGCCTTGTACAAAATTAACTCCTCAGAATGGCTTGCTTTCCAACACGCTAAACAATACTGTAAAGTCATTTTATACTTTTCGGGGAAACAAGACGAAATGGATTTAATTTCTTAAATTTTTATACTAAACGCAGAAAACCTGATTCTTAAACGTGGTCAGCTCCCATGACTATTTCAGATCGGGTTCTCATGGATGTTTTCCTACTGATAGTGTAGTAGAATTCTTGCTAACCTACTAATTAATAATGAAACAACCTTGAAAATCATCATAACTCTCACTGAAGCCAGTAAAAAAAAAAAAAAAAAAAAAAAACGAGATTAGAGCCCGAAACGTTTATGAGCACCAAGAATAAACCAGTCACACCTTGGACATGACAAATGCAAACAGACAAATGCCTGCAACAAAGTTAAATCTATTCACCCAAAAATCAGAGAACAAACGAAGAATTACTTGTAGTTTGTTTACAAGAGTGATTAAGCGTTGCGGCAGAGTAATGAAGCACTCATGGCGGAATAACCCCTCACAACATATAATGTAATGCCTTGCTTTCGGTCCTCTAATGGAGATTCCTTCCTCAGTGCCGGCAGGAAGGCGAGGCGGCCTTCCCTGACCCAAACTCCTGCTAGAACACGTTGTTGGATGTAATATACCTAACTACCCGCCTGGTGCGCCTTCCTACACATGCCTCTTGACTACGCGAGTTTAAAACGAAAGCTTACGT
>NC_087176.1:21364090-21404090 GCF_035594125.1 Scylla paramamosain | reverse complement strand
GCAGTATACGTAGATGTGATACAGTTGACTGTAATCCCAAGCACTGCATCATTTTATCCCTGATATTTAACAGGCTCTACTGAAAGTTATTCGTGTTTTTGATGAGTGTTTTCATAGTTGTAGTGATAATTTAGCAAGAATTTTTCTTTAATGTAATAATAATAATAATAATAATAATAATAATAATAATAATAATAATGATAATAATAATGATAAAACTTTAATTCATTTCACAGCTGGGAAACAATTTAGGTCGTTCACTGCTACCAATCTTTGCTAATGTCTCTTTAATGATGGCGGCCATTCATTTGTAAGCCACGTCAACTCATTCATGTTAGAAAATCGTTGCATTTTCCTTTAATATATGAAAGTACTTGTTTTTTATGGATGAAAATGTTTTGACTTTATTCATAATTCACAATGCATCACGTACACAGACTTAACTGTCTGAGACCGCACACTGTCACGCACACCATTAAGAGGAACACCGCCGTCTGAAACAGGAAGAAGAAACGACCTCATCAAAAGTAAACAGAAAGAGGAAAACAGAAGACCCAGACAGTAAGCAGAACACGTCAAGGAGTGCCCATATGAAGGCTGCACTCCCACCCAACAACTCAACTCACCTTCTTAAACGACTGACTGCCTGGTTCAACGTTCCTGCTTGTCAAATGTGCATTCATTTTACACCATGATATATATATATATATATATATATATATATATATATATATATATATATATATATATATATATATATATATATATATATATATATATATATATATATATATATATATATATATATATATATATCCCCACAAGGAAAACATACGAATAACTACCGTAACATCAGCCAAGCCAGTCGATCCTACCACACTTACTTATCATTGTTACCACTATTAATGATTTATTATAGCGGTAGACTTCAAAATAGGATAGTCTTGAATTTGACAAATAGACGTGCAAGCTGACTGTTGCAATTCACGGCAACCTCCATGCCTCACCACTTCTACGAGCAAACTAACAGACTGAATACCAAATGACACCAAATAACTTGCATATCAGTAATTATACATCATCACTAGCAACACAAGATACTTCATGGGCGACCCCACCCCCCCACCGCTCTCTCTCTCTCTCTCTCTCTCTCTCTCTCTCTCTCTCTCTCTCTCTCTCTCTCTCTCCAAACAAAGACTAGACCTGTACAAAGACCAAAACACCGCTGCAACATCCCCGTGCTGCCTATAATAGGCAAACCGACACCGTGCACCAAACGTTAACAAAAAACAGCAGCAGCAGCAGCACCATCTAGCAGACATGACACACAACATGAAAGAAAACGGGGAAAGCACTGACAAAGAGAATGACAGACGCACCCCACTTCAAGGTCTCGTCAGCTGTGTCAAAAGAGAGAAAAACAGCGGAGGGGGTAAAAGACAAAAGCCATACCTGACATGCTGAAGGACTTTGAGGAGGATAGGGGAGAGGGGACGCCGCAAGTGAAGGCACAAGGGGCACTGGAGCCGCTGGTGGGCGCTGGCTGGCGGCCTTCCAAACTATATAATTTATCTTGATCGGCTGCTCTGGGAGGGAGAGAAAAAAAAAAAAAAAAAGACGAGAATTCTTTTAGTTATCCTTCGTCTTTCCCCGACTAGTGACACCTGAGGCCACGATAATGTGCCCTGCGGGTGTCGCTAATGGTGTGGTGGTGGTGGTGTGTGAATGTAAGTGTGGTGATGGTGGTGGTGGTGGTGGTGGTGTTATCAAAGGTGTGGTAGTGTTGGTGGTGTGGTGCAAATGGTTACTGGTATCGCAGTGTTGTTTTATATGAAATGTTATAACATCCTTTACCCTTATATTCCAGTGATTAAACTATTTTCTCATAAGCCATGACGGGTAAGAATCATAAACCTAGAAATTGTCAGAAGACTATTTGAATACTAATATTTTTTCTCTGTGTTATTCTGAATACGTAGCTCCATGTGATCTCTGAAAAGGTTAGTTATGGCTTATCAAGGATCTCGCTGTGTGATCCGTCAACCAGAAACAGCCCGGAGAAGACACACACACACACACACACACACACACACACACACACACACACATAATAATAGGGAAGGATCTGAGATCCTTCTCTATTATCAGGCTGTCCGTGTCCTTCGCTCTTATCAGGTCCCTTGGCTCTTATCAGGATGGTTTCCACACGGCGGGTCGCTAGGGTTGCCAAGTGTCGCCCTCAGAATGGGAGAATAGCTTAGTTACCGCTAAATATACAAAGCTAGTGGCAACACTACGGGTGGAAACAGATGCCAGACACTTCCACGCGCCATCTGACTCGAGAAACCGCGCTTGGAGCTCAAAATTGAGGCGCGAAAATTCTTGATTACGGGAACGATCGCCGTCGCTACGCACGCACTGATGCAATCGTTCATATATGATCACCGGAATGAAAGGGTTAAATAGCAGAGGTAGTGCCTTACTGCTTATATTTAAAGGGATGGAAAAGAAAATTACAAGCATGACTGCAAACTAGCAAAATGCACAAAAGAGTTAAGTGCACAGACATTACACAGTCTCAAGAGATGGCTGGATAAATTGATGGATGATGATGACAGATGGCCTGGCCTGGTGGCGGAGAGCTGTCAGAAATATCGATCTCATATGTACATTGGGAAACATATCTAGAGAAAAAGATGTTATGTGGTAAGCAGTAGTTGTGTTCTTCTTCATTAATATTGTGTGAGTTTTAAATGTGACAATGAAGCCACGTGTTGGGAAGTCCAGTTAGCAAGAATCGGCTTTAAGTTGAGACCCTAGATCTCTATTTCAGCACTTCATCCACCATCCGAACTCCATTCCAAAACTGAAATTACAATGCGCTTTAAGTCCTGCATCAATGTAAGGTGGAAGTGTTGAGCCAAGGCACTGCAGGATGAAATGAAGGAGAGATAGAACAATGAGTTATGAGCCAAGACGTGAGATAAGTCGCTGTCTTCAATTTAAAACCTATCGGCGGATGAATATTATGTCTTTTCAACAACAAAATCCCTTTACGGTATATATTTAGGAAATTTTACGTAATAATTTCCTTCTTCTACAGCTTTATTTCCTATATATACGAAAATAGATCGGCATGTGGGAATTATACACATGCTGCATCCAACTTTATTTCATGGTTTCATTTTCCAATACGCCAATAGGGGGAGATAAACGTGTGGTGGCAAATTATGTTAGGGAGAGTGTATGGGTGTTGCAGTGTGATAAGGCCACCATTAATACTCATGTACACTCACACACACATACACACACACACACACACACACACACACACACACACACATCCCATCGCCTCTCACGCGTGTTTTACAGAAAAGACTCACAATTCAAAGCCATTTTATTCACCTGTGTAGTTACTTTCAACGATATTCACACTAAGACATACAAACAAGCTCTTCAACAGTGCTTCCATCAGTCAGAGCGCCTCCCTTCCCTCATGACCGCCTGTGTGATTTGCAGGGATCAATGAATGCTTTTTTTGTCTGAGTTTTTTGTCGGTATCCTTTTGTGCGATTCAGACACCCGTATTAGCATTACGTTGTGAGCTGGACTGGAAGGCTAATTCACTCAGACTGTATGGGCAAGTGATGCTTTTAGCGGTTCACGGGATTTGGTTTCACTGCAATGATTAAATCGGTGGTTTGTTTCGGGTTCATTAGCTTCATTCCTTTTTCAATTGTTTTGTATTTGAAGTCTTATCCGGTAGATAGAATTTGGCGGTGGTAGTGGTGGTGAGAGAGAGAGAGAGAGAGAGAGAGAGAGGCAGGCAGGCAGGGAGACACAGACAAACGAATAGATTGACAGATAGATAGTTAAACAGACAGACAGACAAACAGACAGGCAGACAGGCAGACAGACAGGCAAAGTCGGTGATCTGCTTGTCCCCAGTGGTCTCATTTTTATATCTATGGCATGAATTGTGATAATCTAGCACGGCCTTTCGTTGTCAGTTATGAAAAGCGTTACATAATATTATCAGAGGATGAGAGACTGCTGCTTTAATTGTCGTTATTGTGTTATTACAGTTACGTTGTTATATCAGATAATGAGTGGTGAAAAAAAAGCACAGGATGGTACAAGATATATATATTTCTGTAACGTCCTCATTGTCGAACCGTTACAGAAATAAAGATCTGCTGCTTAATCCTGCATTTTCTCACCACAAAAATCTACTCACCACACTTAATAAATCGAGATAAACACCCTTAACATAACTGTGATATTTTGGGTCTACATGAAGCTTCCTTATAAGACCCAAACCACACACACACACACACACACACACACACACACACACACACACACACACCACATAACAAAAAAAAACTTTCCCCTTTTCCATTTCCCAAGCAAACGCAGAATCTCTACTTGGAATTGTCGAGAAAATATTTCCCCCGAAGATACGAGGCGGCAGAACAGGTCCGCATGAAAAAGAGAGAACATGAATTTCCTTGAGGCATAGTTTGCTCGCTACATCGGGATTAGATAGTTCCCAAGTGCCGGTCCCCGATATCAGGAAGAATGGGAGCAGGAGGAGGAGGAAGAGGAGGAGGAGGAGGAGAAAAAAAAAAAGGAAAAAATGAAATAACGGAAGAAAAAGAAAGGAAATTAAGAAACAGGAAAAGAAGGTGGACACAGTTATAATTTACACACACAAAGAGAGAGAGAGAGAGAGAGAGAGAGAGAGAGAGAGAGAGAGAGAGAGAGAGAGAGAGAGAGAGAGAGAGAGAGAGAGAGAGAGAGGGTCTAAAAATAGTCAATATAACAACAGAAAGTAAATCCTCTTTTCTAGACATTGATACGGAATAGCTGCAAGTGATTCACCAGGAAAGAGACATCAAAAGAACTGAAAAGAACCGACCAACATATTCACTATCTCTGCTACACAAGTATTTCACAAACTATTCTCTAATAGGATTACTGCAACGCTTGATCTCACTCCTTCCTGCGACTCCCGTTAGGGGTCGCCACACCAGACCACCAGTCACCATTTCACTGTCTTCTTCGTTTTCTGTTGCAATAATTCAACACAGCACACAGGATTCAGGAGGCGTTGTGCAGCTCACGGAACCCATGTGAAATATTTCGAATAAATAAATCCACAATGCATGACTTTAGCTGAGCAAGAAAAATATCCTCAACCATATATACACCATTGGAGTGACTGAAACACTGGGGAGAATTGAGTTAGGGGATATGTGAATGTACTGGAAGACTCATACGAGGTACAAAGTAGTATGTCGAATAAATGAATCCACAATGCATGACTTCCACTGATCAAAAAATGCCCCCGATTCTGTAAAAACCTTATATTAGCAGTTATTGAAGCAATGAGAAGAAGAGGAATAGAGGAGACATGTCAAAGTATTGCAAGTCTGATGCAGGAGGAGGACACACACACACACACACACACACACACACACACACACACACACACACACACACCACCGAGATCTGCTTCCCTGCGACGCACCGCCGCCGCGACGAGCCCTACGCGCATGTGCAAAGCTGGTCCCCATCAGAGGCTGCACTGACCGTTACAAGCACATCGCCGTCCCACTCTAGTCAGGCTGTTTAATAACCACTCATGTTACTGCTACTCTTGTTTGTCATTCTAGTTAATTTTATCTTCTTATATTGTTTTAATTTCTCTGTTCTTAATTTTGCCTTTTTAACTTTCATTTTTATAGTCTGCCTCATAATTTGCCTCTGGTTTGGTGGTATTCTCATTGTTTTTAATGTTTTCTTTCTACCACCAATGTATATTTTCAGCTGTTGGCTGCATATATATATATATATATATATATATATATATATATATATATATATATATATATATATATATATATATATATATATATATATATATATATATATATATATATATATATATATATATATATATATATATATATATATATATATATATATATATATATATATATATATATATATATATATATATATATATGAGGAGCACCGGCCAAGGGCAACAAAAGTGCAATAAAAAAAGGGCTCACTGAAGTGCCGGTCCCCGACAAAGGCGAAAGCGTTAGTCAAAAATTACAGGATAAGTGTGTTGAAACCTCCCTCTTGAAAGAGTTCAAGTCATAGGAAGGTGGAAATAAAGAAGCAGGCAGGGAATTCCAGAGTTTACCAGAGAAAGGGATGAATGAATGGGCATACAGGTTAACTTTTGCATTAAAGAGGTGGACAGAAAAGGGGTGAGTGAATGAAGAAAGTCTTGTGCAGTGAGATCGAGGGAGAAGGGGAGGTTAGCAAGAGCAATTAGCATGAAAACAGCGGTAGATGATAGCAAGATATGCAACACTGCGGCGATGAGAAACAACCTGAAGACAGTCAGTTAGAGGAGAGGAGTTGACAAGACAAAAAGCTTTTGATTCCACCCTGTCTAAAAGAGCTGTATGAGTGGAGCCCCCCCCCTCCTCCCCCCCCACATACATGTGAAGCATACTCCTTACATGGACGGATAAGGGCCCTGTAAGGAGTTAGCAGTTGGGGGGGTTGGGGGGGTGAGAAAACTGACGGAGACGACTCAGAAAGCCTAACTTCATAGAAGTTGTTTTAACTAGAGGTGAGATGTTAAGTTTCCAGTTCAGATTATAAATAAAGAACAGACCAAGGATGTTCAGTGTAGAAGAGGGGAACAGTTGAGTGTCACTGAAGAAGGGGGGATAGTTGTCTGGAATTCTAGACAACTATCCCCCCCTATATAGATGGAGAGAGAAAAAAAAAGTAATTGAACAACACTAAGTTTGTTCTGCCCCAATCAGAAATTTTAGAGAGATCAGAAGTCAGTCATTCTGTGGCTTCCCTGCATCTATCAGTAGCATCTATATTCAATAAACTGTTGATTATTAATAATGATAATAACTATAATATTATTATTATTATTATTATTATTATTATTATTATTAATATTATTATTATTATAACACAAAAAATGTAACACAGGTACGCTAAATGTACTTGCAAAACTAAAACCGTAAAATTAGAGAAGAAGGGAGCAGGTAAGTGCAAAGTAGTTCACCTGCGTCCACGTCTCCCTCTCTTCGTAATCTAGGTGATAATGTACGTCAATCACCTGCATTATGTATTGATTTCATGCAAACACGTTTTTTTTTACTTAACCCTTTTACTTACTTTTTTACTTTTTATATATATATATATATATATATATATATATATATATATATATATATATATATATATATATATATATATATATATATATATATATATATATATATATATATATATATACTTGTTCACATTTCCCTGTCAGTGATGGCATTTCCCAGCCGTCACACGGGAAACACTTCAGGCCTGGACGAGTGACGCACACTATTATCTTTAATTCAGAATTTTAATTTACCAAAAATATGCTTATTAGTAGATTCACTTATAAAATGTTCAAAAATATAAATTGGAGTCGTCAGTTGTATCATATAAATACAATACAATTCCGCTACGAGATACACACATATTTACAAATATTTCATGTGTGTTTCATTTTTGCCAGCCATTTTTTTCTTTTTTCACTGGCAGTTGAGGATTACAAGCTTTCACCTAACAAACGATTTTTTTTTTATCATATTGTATAAATCAAGAGCAGTAAAAATATTTCCATAGTGGGTAAAAATAATTGTAAACAAAACAAGTCCACAAACATTTAGCGCTGCCTCTGAGTTTGCGTCAGAAGGAAGGTGTTGCTTGAAGTGTGAATAATGAGTGTGCTAAATAGTTATATGAGTACATCATTAAAGCTAATACTGTGGCAGAATGTTGTTGTTGTTGTTGTTGTTGTTGTTGTTGTTGTTGTTGTTGTTGTTGTTGTTGTTGTTGTTGTTGTTGTTGTTGCTGTTGCTGCTGCTGCTGTTGTTGTTGTTGTCCTGCTGCTACCACTATCAGCACTACGACAGCTGCCACTCCTGCTACTGCTCTTACCACTCTTACTATACTATCCTTATTTGTCTGCTCATTTGTCTGTCTGTCTGTCTATCTGTCTGTCTATCTGTCTGTCTTTCTGTCTGTCTCTCTGTCGGTCTGTCCTCAACACTGAAAACAATTACAACTACAATTTTCATTGAGGGTGTGAGGCAAGACTTTACGTAAGGGTGATAACAAGTCCTTTACGACCATCAGGAGAACACCTCAGACAGACTCACGAGGCCTCAAGTAAAGCAATATGTATCTAACTAATTGAATCCTCAAGTCGACTTCCTCCAGTGGCTGTATAAAAGGGAGGTGGTCACGATAACCTTACAAAAAAAAAAAGACGTGTATACTAATCAGACAGAGAGAGAGAGAGAGAGAGAGAGAGAGAGAGAGAGAGAGAGAGAGAGAGAGAGAGAGAGAGAGAGAGAGAGAGAGAGAGAGAGAGAGAGAGAGAGAGAGAGAGAGAGAGAGAGAGAGCGCACCGCATCTATTCCAAAATCTCGTTTAATGCAAAGGATCATGAGAACTACGCAAGAAAGAAAAATAAATGAAAGAATAATAATATAATGTTACCGTAATATGAAAAAGAAAAAAAAAGTACATCAAGTTCGTTACCAGATGAACCTCACGATATCAAAGCGGCGCTCCTTCCGACAACTGGCGGAGCTTTGCTGGCCATGAGGTAATTACATCCGATTATTTCAAAAGACGCTTCGTGATCCGGCACGGAGTGGAAAAAGCGCGGGACTCGTTAGTGCGTGCCCTGCCTCACTGGAAAGAAAAAGGAGAACAAGCGGAAAAATGGGATTCCGTGGCGGGCGAGTCTCAGGGTATTGCAGGCAAAACTTTTTTTTTATTTATTTATACTGCCTTGTTACCTGCTTTTTTTTTTTTTTTACTAAGTTTCCACACGAGCTGGTGGAGGAAACAGGCGGCTAGAATAATGAAAAAAGCATGAAAGAGAATTGACTGGAATTAAATGCAGAGCTTGGAACGAATCAATAACGAGAGGGAGAGAGACGAGAACAACAAAGGGAGAAACCAACACAACGTACACCACCACCACCACCACCACCTACACTACGAGCACACCCACCACCACCGCCTCGCCATTCCCAAAAAGTTCGAGCCTGTCTTCGGTAACCAACTAAGGACATTTTCGCAGTACTGGAAATTGTTGCAGCGTTCTCTCGTCGGCTCCACAATCGTCGCGGCGGGGAGAGGGACGCCATTACCCTCAGCGCCGCGACGAGCTTTTCGGGGGCGCTCTCAGACTGTCTTTGTACTTCCCTTCCCTGCTCGCGGCGGTCACGGGGGCGCTGATCTCTGCTGGCAAGGTGGACAGATTTTTGAAGTTGTATCATTTTTTGTATTATTTTCATTGTTGTTGTTCAACGATGTTTTGTCTTCTTTCTGTATTTTTTTTTTCTATTTGTTCGTTTATTCCTTATTTTCATAACTCCTCCATCTTCTACATCTAACTTTTGCTACTGTTGCCATTACCATTACTGTTATGACAGCAACTACGACTACTACCACTACTACTATTGTCGTAGCCAAGCCGAGGGTGTGTTGTCGCCAAAGCAACCAGGCCTTGGCCACCCATTGCCCCAGAGGTCACTGGTTATCGCCGTGACCCCTTGTGAGGCTTACGGCATCCCTGGTCACACGAACAGGACAGTGCCTGCCTTGATGACGAGGCACCCGAGCGCCGAGTAAAGGTGACTAAGGCCGTGTAGTTAATGAACCTAGCCTATTCGTAATCAATCTTGTGATCAAGTTACCTTACAGTCGCTGACTTCACAAAACACTTCAGTAATGCACGAACTAGAAGGATATAGAAAAACCATATATGTTCGTGTGTAAAGGTGGTTATTGCCCCGCACAACCCCTGGTAATTCACAATGTGTCGGGTCGCCGGCATTGCACCACCTACTCCCTGCACCGTGGCCACGTCACCACATAAATTCTGCACAGCTATGCACCGTATGGAGGCAATCCACACATTTTCCCAGAACCATACCCACATCTAACAACACACATAATAATCACAGTCAAATAGAGAAATTTATAGTGCTTAACATACCTTCAAAGACCAACACAGGACCCAGGTGCACCCCACACAACCAACACCACCCTGGTGTCGACACAGCCCTGGCCACGTCACCACTGGCCACCCAGAACGCACTTGATAACACCTCACTTCCCTATATATTAATTCTCACCCAAGTAATATACAAAAGGCACAAAAAAATGAATATTCATAATATAATCTACAAATATACATACAAAAATGCATAAAACAAGAAAAATCCTGGCAATACACAGGACCGTCCCGAAACCCGGGCGAATACGAACAACCACGACTCCCGTCAGGTACTCAAGACATCGTGATTCATGACACAAGGATGAACGTGTACCAGAAAAGGTGAAGACGAAAAGAGAACAGCAAAAAACGTTTCTCCACCCACCCATCTCCCCACCCACCTTCTAGACTCCATTCACAGAGAGAGAGAGAGAGAGAGAGAGAGAGAGAGAGAGAGAGAGAGAGAGAGAGAGAGAGAGAGAGAGAGAGAGAGAGAGAGAGAGAGAGAGAGAATGTGCCGAGAGAAAGTGTTTGTGTAGTAGGAGTGAAATACTTTCCTTTTTTTCCTGATATTCATGTTCACTTTCTGACAACAGACAATAGAAACAAGAATAGCAACACACACACACACACACACACACACACACACACACACACACACACACACACACACACACACAATACCAGCATGTACGTAAGAGGCAGTCGACTCAACTCACCGTCTCATCTCTCGCAGAGCTCCTCCTCCTCCTCCTCCTCCTCCTCCTCCTCCTCCTCTCCTTTCCTCCTCCACTATCACCCTCTGCAGTCTCTTATTCCTCATCATCTCTCTCTCTCTCTCTCTCTCTCTCTCTCTCTCTCTCTCTCTCTCTCTCTCTCTCTCTCTCTCTCTCTCTCTCTCTCTCTCTCTCTCTGTGTGTGTGTGTGTGTGTGTGTGTGTGTGTGTGTGTGTGTGTGTGTGTGTGTGTGTGTGTGTGTGTGTGTGTGTGTGTGTGTGTGTGTGTGTGTGTGTGTGTGTGTGTGTGTGTGTGTGTGTGTGTGTGTGTGTGTTTCCACGTCACGCCACGCTCAAAAATAGAGAGAAGCCATAAGAGAATATTTTCAGCTGTCTATTCCTATTCATCTTCGCTTTTTACCTCCTTCACTCCTTTCCTTCACTCCCACACCTGAAGGACAAGAGGAGGCTGTCTCGTCGTGCTGACAGAGGCAAGGTGAATAAGGTAATCAACACAGGTAAAGTATTAATTCCACACAGCAGGTAAGAACAGGTAAAGTAATACAGAAATCTCCAATCTATGCTCACCTGGCGCCGCTAATGTACAGGTAGATGAGTGGATAATGACCCTCGGCTTACCTGTGAAGGGAGAACATAAAAAGGTGTATTGGCTCCTCGCCTTACATGGATCACTCTTGTTTAATTTTATGAGTGTTCTGACATGTCTTGTCTTCCAGTCCCACACACACACACACACACACACACACACACACACACACACACACTTTGGCAATCTACCCGAGTGACCAGCGTCTTCTATCCCCCATCTCTCTCTCTCTCTCTCTCTCTCTCTCTCTCTCTCTCTCTCTCTCTCTCTCTCTCTCTCTCTCTCTCTTGCTCTCGTCTTTGTAAGGAAACCCACAAAAGATACACACGTGACACAGATTCAATCACACACACACACACACACACACACACACGTTATCTCTTTCTCCGCGTGTCTTCAGTCAAACTTCGGTCGCCAAGTGTTGTTGTTTGCATGAAGGAAGCACCGATGACACAACACCTGCCTCTCCACCGCGATACAAACTAATACTTTTGCTTCTCTCTCTCTCTCTCTCTCTCTCTCTCTCTCTCTCTCTCTCTCTCTCTCTCTCTCTCTCTCCCTTGACTTACATCGAGAGAGAGAGAGAGAGAGAGAGAGAGAGAGAGAGAGAGAGAGAGAGAGAGAGAGAGAGAGAGAGAGAGAGAGAGAGAGAGAGAGAGAGAGAGAGAGAATGCGTACTTAAAAATACATAGAGAACGTTCAATTAAAGAGAGTTTACCTATGAAACTGTCCATGAAAATGTTTGGAAAATTACAAGGTTAAAGAAATTCAAGAAAGGAGTTATTGAATATTGTTGAATATTGAGGAGGAGGAGGAGGAGTTACAAAGAGTTACAAAGATACACAGGCTACAACAGACCTAGCGGTTCTCACGAGGTGACCTGACCTAGGGGTATTAAGGTGACTGTAGAAGAAAAGGACAGGAAAGTAGAAGGTTCTCTACCACCTTCAGGCAAACAGGAAACAGGTCGGCAATAAATGCCTTACGGGGTTAGAGAAGTAAAACCCAGAAAGAAATTTCATAGGAAAAAATGAAAATAGATGAAATGAGGTGCTCCTATTTGCTGGAGGCAGGGAAGTAAACAGAACTGTAATAAGTGCAACACCATTAAGGGGACTGATTATTGATAAAAGGTAAACCGAAAAAAATATATTAATAATAATAATAGGTAGAGAGACCGCCACTATCCGTGTCAGAGCCTGTGATGCATCGTTTTGCGCAAACATCTTGTAAACAAACAGTTGGATCATTATTGCATTTTGGCACAGCTTGTTTGACACTGTGACAACACTGCATTGCTAAGTGTGTTTCATTAAGGAGTTTACTCTTAGCTTTGAAGGCAAAGGTGACGAAACCCGAGAAGACATTGGGACAGGGGAAGGTTTGATGTGACGCGTGACGGTGCTGCGGGACAGGATCAAGGCAAAGAGGGTCTCAACATTTTTCTTGAAAAGTTACGTGTGTTTGTGATTCAGCAGTGTGTACTTATACTCAAGCTCCCCGCCACAGATTTCATGAAAAGATTTAGAATAAATCAATGCCAGTTAATCACCTCAACTCTAATTAACCTGCAACCAAGGGGGGAGGAAGAAAGAAAGACTGACAAACAGACACACGATGGACGAATGTGTAACAAAAGCTATAATTAAGAAACAAACAGTCAAATCAGGTATCGTAGTCGCCTACCAAAAAATTATTTTATTTTGATGAGAAAGCAGCAGACGTGGTAGTAGTGATGGTTGTAGTGATGGTGTTGGTGGAGTAGTTGCAAAGTGACCTGTTTGATGGTGTATATGGCAACTCTCCACATTCACCATCCATAAATGGTGATTCACCTCACCACCGCTTTTTTTCTCTCCCTCCTGCTCACAATATCAATTCAAACCAAACATGAAAACTTGCGCAAAGACTTTCAGCATCTGTGTGGTGGTGGCGAGTGTGGTGGTGGCGGTGGCGCTCATCACCTCCTCCTTCTGGGGCGTGGTGATGGACGCCCGCAAGCTTGGACTTCTGGTGGAGGCGTGGCAGCGCGCCGGTCCCCACACCACTCCTGTGGGGAAGGTGCGGGAGTGGCTGGCCACTGCCTGGTGGTTGGGGCCCCTGAAGCCTGCCCCTCCAAGGGACCCCCTGTCGGAGTGCGGCATCCCCGTCACCGACTGGCGGGAGCTGGTGGCCCTCGTGGTGAACATGAAGGCCCACCTGGCCTGCATGCAGGAGCAGATCCTTGCTGGCTGAGCAAGAGCATGATGACTTCTACACAAGCCTGGTGGTGGCGGCGTGTTGCCTGGTGGCGGTGCCGCTGTGTGGCGCCCTGCTGATAGGGTGCTCCTGCGTCCTCCTCCTCCTGCCGTGGCGCCACCATCAGTCACTCGAGGAAACCAAGGATCTGCAGACTTATACGGGACACACTGAGGATCAGCTCAAACTGATCCACTACAAACTTGTACAGCGGAAACTGAAGAAGCTTCTAAAGCAGCACTGTCCCCTGAAACGACACGTCCTGCTTGTAATGTTTGACTGGCTGACCGAGGTGCAGCTCTCCCCGGACACTGGTGGCGACGGCCGCGTCCCGGTGCCTCTCCTGTCGCGGGAGGCGGTGCCACTGACGCTGCAGGAGGACGCTCGCGTTCGAACAGGGAGGGCCAGCTGAGCGTCCCCCCCGTGGAGGACCCGGCGGCCCCTGTAGAGGACACTGCAGCCCAGGAGGCAGGTGGCGAGGAGGCCCACAGCCTGGTGCGGCGCAGCATTGTGGTGCCTCCTCGGTTCAGGCACAGGCTGGCTGGCGCCGGGGAGTGCCACCTTCGGTATTTAGCGCGCCACTACTGCGTCTTGGTGTGCCACACTTGGGACGCGCCGCGGGGCAAGCTTCACATTAAAGGCCCCAAGAAACGCGTGCTGGAGTGCCACGCCCACGTGCAGGACTTGCTGGCGGGCTACCGTGCACGTGAGGCGGGGCCCAAATGAGAAGCCTTCACTTTGCTCTCCCTCAACACAAAGGACACGCTTTGTCCTAAGAAACCTTAGAGTGACTGTAGTAGTAGCAGCAGTAGTATTAGTAGTGGTAGTAGCAGTAGTAGTAGCAGTAACAGTAACCGTAATGATAGCAGTAGTAGCAGTAGTAGTAGCAGTAGTATTAGTAGGGTAGTAGTAGTAGCAGTAGTAGTAACAGTAACAGTAGCAGCAGTAGCAGAAGTAATTCGTTGTTACCTGTTCACTTTACGTCAGTTTCGTTATCTACACTTTTAAGTTGGGTACCATTCATAATATACTTTGCTTTCTCGTTTCGATACCCTATATGAAACACTTTGTACTTATTCACATTAAGACTCATTTGACAGAAGGTGGATGAGGAAGAAGAGGAGGAGGAGGAGGAGGATGGCAAGGAAGGTGATGTGAAAAGAAGAGTAAAGGGAGAAGGATGAAGAGAGAAAGGAGGGCAGATGAAGAAAGAGGAGGAAGATGAAAAGAAGGACAATAAAAAGGAGAAACAAAGAGAATGACGAGGAAGACGAGGCAAGGACAGAGATGAAAGGAAGAAGAGAGAGAAGAGAGGTGAGACAAGGGATATAAAATTGAAAGAGAAGACGGAAGGAGAGGAGGGAAGAAAATGCGGATAGGAGAGAGAAAGAGGATATAAAATCGAGATGAGAAAAATATAATGAAGAGAAAGGAGAGAAAGACAAACGATAAACAAGGATAAAGAAGAGGAAATACAAGGAGAGGAAGAGGAGGCGTTTCTGAAACTGGATGCGGAGAGAGAGAGAGAGAGAGAGAGAGAGAGAGAGAGAGAGAGAGAGAGAGAGAGAGAGAGAGAGAGAGAGTGAGAGAGAGAGAGAGAGAGAGAGAGAAATAAAAAGAAAAGAAGAAAAAAAGAAGAAAAGAAGAAAAGAAGAAGAAAAGAAGAAGAAGAAAAGAAGAAGAAGAAGAAGAAGAAGAAAAGAAGAAGAAGAAGAAAAAAAAGAAAGAAGAAGAAGAAGAAGAAAAGAAGAAGAAGAAGAAGAAAAGAGGAAGAAGAAGAAGAAAAGAAGAAGAAGAAGAGGAGGAGGAGGAAAAGGTCGTCTTGTTTTAGTCGTCCTGCCTGGAACTTAATCTTGCAATCCTCATCTCCTCTCACTCCCTTTTCTAGTTCACAAGATTTACAGTGTGTCTTCTTCTCCTCCCTTCCATATCTCCTTTAAAATTTCTTTCCGCAAAGCCCTTCATACAATGTCACGCGTGGGTCACTGTACACACACACACACACACACATACACACACCAGGGTAGATAGATTAGTGTATTAATATTTATTTTCAGGCGTGGTTGGTGTGTATTAACATAAAAGTCCTATTAGCAATGTTTTCTTTGTTGGCTTTTTGTTATGTACTTTTCCATGATGCTTTTGTTGACCTGTTAGGAATAGTGACCTGGATTCGTGTGTGTGTGTGTGTGTGTGTGTGTGTGTGTTTCTATCGTAAGGTGGTGTGGGATCAAAGCAGTTTCTTATTGTTCGTATTGTTGTTGTTGTTGTTGTTGTTGTTGTTGTTGTTGTTGTTGTTGTTGTTTTCCTTCATCATCATTAGTATCACGTTTGCCTCTTCCTCCTCCTCCTCCTTCTTAATATCATCATCATCATCATTATATCATTACTATTGCTGATATTTCCATCGTAATTATCAGTAGTAATACTAAATACACTTGCATAACGCATTTATCACGTTACGCATACCTAAACATAAGTATCGTGATTCTCTCTCTCTCTCTCTCTCTCTCTCTCTCTCTCTCTCTCTCTGTAGGGACGCTATGCAAGACCACTGGGTATCACGTTACTGACTTTGCTGAGCCGTGAAGAGCCGTCCTTCTCTCTCTCTCTCTTCCCCTGACTTGAGCGTGAAATTGCCACTCCGCTCCTCTCTCCTATCAACTCCTCCCCCCTTCCTCTCCCCTCCTCTGCTCTTAGATACGCTGCGCCCAGTGGCTACTCCCGCCCTCTGTTGCATCACGTACAGCCAAGATACAGGAACGAGTCATTTGGGTTGGGCAGGTAAATGGTAAATATGGAAGGTATGAAGAGGTGGTGTTGAAGCTTGGACAAAACAACGAGTCACTTGGGTTGGGAAGTTAAAGGTAAGTCAGATAGTTGTGTCTGCTTTCGTTTTTTTTTTTTTTTTATTTTACTTTTTTTTTCACGCTATGTATGAAGGGTCTACACACACACACACACACACACACACGTACTTTTCCTGTAACTATCACTGCCAACTTCACCATTACAAACTACCACCATCACCACCACCACCACCACCACCACCATCACCATCACCACCACCACCACCACCACCACCACCACCACCGCAACCATAACCATCACCTCCAGACTGGCGCCATTGCCATCAACAACACCGCCGCCACCGCCACCACCACCACCACCACCACCGCCACCATAACCATCACCTCCAGACTGGCGCCATTGCACCAGTCTACATCACCACTGCCGTGTCTGTCATTTGTGTGCAGCACCAGGGAACGGATTCAGACCAGGAGGAGGAGAGGAGGAGGAGGAGGAGGAGGAGGAGGAGGAGGAGGAGGAGGAGGAGGAGAAGGAGGAGGATTAGAAAGGAAAACTAAACAGCAGGAGATATTCTGGTCCTCGGTGAGAGGTTGGGACGAGGACAAAGAGAACAAGTATGAAGGACTGGAAACACCACGAAAAAAAAAAAAAAAAAAAAAGTGGGTAATTAGACTCTGTATTAGAATAAGAAATATTTGTCAATATGAAGAGAATATACTGAAAGAAAGCAAGGAATATAAGAGGAGGATGAAAGAACACACACAAAAAAAAAACATCCTCCATTTTTTCATTACTGTACAACAACTAAATTTCAGGCAGTATACTTGTCATCACCAGTACTTCTCTTCCAGACGCAACACTTACTCGTACATGCAATTCTTTGTGAGTGAGAGGGAGAGGTGTTGTGTTCAGTGTATCCGTCAGGAGTTTATCTATATTTTGTAGAATAACCTTCAAATCAACAAAATTACAGTTAATCCTTCACTTTCTTCTTACAATGAAAAGAAACTTTTAATGAACATTTTAAAATAGTAATACATTCAAATATACATAGCTCAATATTCATACCTTGAAAACCGTAATACATTTAAATATACGTAGTTCAAGAGTGATTCCATTTTTCCTTCCTCTTGTTGTCCTACGCCAGTGTTCCTCTTACGTAAAAAATAGTAATACATTCCTTTCATTAACAAAAACACACCCCAATTCCTTGTTCCTATAACTTTTACAAACGAGCGGCAACTCACTCATCGAAAGCCAAATTAATATTGATACCCTCGAATGCAGAGAGAGATCACCTTTCACTTCATTCACTCATCTCAACATTCACTTCTATATTCATTGCTCACCCA
The DNA here is from genome assembly GCF_035594125.1 of Scylla paramamosain. NCBI lineage: Eukaryota > Metazoa > Arthropoda > Malacostraca > Decapoda > Portunidae > Scylla > Scylla paramamosain. Next base: position 21,386,262 of record NC_087176.1, on the reverse strand, counting down.
CGCAACACTCCACACTCTCCGTCACCGCAATAAACGGCTACTCTTTTTTTTTTTTTCCGCAGTAACCTCATACGATCCACCAGCACACAATTCCAGTAATTCACAAACATTTCCAGCCTGTCAGTGTCCTTCCGTGTCCAATCGGTTTTCAAAAGATACGTCAAAATCACCAAGTTTTTTTTTTTTTTTTTTTCCAGATATCCTCGCTTCATATTCACTGGCACTCAGTGATACGTTCAGTTACTCATCCACTCATATTTATTCACATTTATTTATTACACTTCACCCTCTTTTGGATAAGCCTTTTTTGACTTTGCTAATTTAAAGAATGGCGCGTCAATGGGCCTTTCTCTCTCCTCTCTCTCTCTCTCTCTCTCTCTCTCTCATCTCTCTCTCTCTCTCTCTCTCTCTCTCTGTAGTCCAGTGTTCGCAAAATACACCTGAGTATTTCCCTCTCTTTCCCTGTTTGCCTTTATTTTCCGCGGCTCTCCTCCTCTCCTTCTTCCCCCTCCCCCCTCCCCCCCCCTCCTCCTCCTCCTCCTCCTCCTCCTCCTCCTCCTTTTCTTCTCTCTTTCGTCCCCTACTCAGATCATCCTCATTCTTCCTATTCTTTTTTTTTTTCTTCATGTAGATTTTCCTTTCCCCTCCTCCTCCTCCTCCTCCTCCTCCTCCCTCCTCCTCCTCTGCTCATCACTTTCCTTTCCTCCAATAGAATTATTTCCTGCATCTCCTTAAACTTCCGCCTTTCCTTCTAGTCTCCGCTTTTGGAATCCCTCCCCTCTCTCTTCTCCTCCATCAACATCGCTCTTCCTCTCTTCCTCTCTCAATCTCTATTTCTCTACGCATTTGTAATTTTTTCCCATTCCTTTTTTCCTCTTTTGTTTTTTTTACTTATCTTCTTCACCTTTCTTTCTTACACTTTCCACTCTAGATTTTTTTTTTTTTACTTTTCTCACCAAACGGTTCTTCTTCTTCTTCCTATTCATCCTCATTCCATATATTTAGTCTTGATCCTCATGTTTAACTTTCCTTCCTTATACTCTCCATCTCTGGGTCTTCTCTTTCACACTCTCCTTCAAACCACAGTACTTTCTCCTCCTCCTCCTCCTCCTCCTCCTCCTCCCTCCTCCTCCGTCTTCCTCATCTTACAGTTTCCAGCCTTAGATATATTCCACCTCCTCCCAAAAACAGTTCTTCTTCCTCCTCCTCCTCCTCCTCCTCCTCCTCCTCCAAATATTTACTCCGACGACAATAACTGGAGGCGACCCATTTGTTCCTCTCCTGGACTCTCCCTTTGGCCAGCAGACGAATCACTTGACACACACACACACACACACACACACACACACACACACACACACACACACACACACACACACACACACATCCAGGTGAGTCATGGGCTGGTTTGTTTGTTCGGTTAAGATGATTGATAAACAGTGTGAGAGAAAGAGAGTGAGAGGGAGAGGTGTTGTGTTCAGTGTATCCGTTAAGAGTTTATCTTTATTTTGCAGAGGGGTGTGTGTGCGTGTGTGTGTGTGTGTGTGTGTGTGTGTGTGTGTGTGTGTGTGTGTGTGTGTGATGGAGGATGATAAAAATGTCAAGCTTTGGGTAACAGTGTCCTTCCTACATAAAAAAAAAAAAAAAAAACGTAAAAGATGTGTTAGTTTATAATTTTACTCAGTATAATCTCTAGTCAGAATCACTAATTTTTTTTTATGTATTAAAGAGATATAAAAAAATCTTTCAAAAGCAAAAATAAATCAATAAATAAATATAATAAAACCAAATAAAACAATGAAAGAAAATAAAAATAGGCAAATATAAAAAAAAAAAAAAATAAATAAAGGCGTTTTTACCAGCGCATCAGAATATCAAACACTGTTTGATGTTTCGGCTGGGCTTTTGGTAAACACGACTACTGTGCTACCAGACGACTCTCGCTCGCACCGTCTCGGAAAAACTGTCGTACGGATCATAACACAGACAGCAGCCGTGGTGGGAAGTTTGAGTGTTGTCGGCGAGGGGAGTAATGGTAGAGTCTCTCTCGACTCGCCTGCGGTGTAACAGGGAGAATAATCGCGGCCCCGTGCCATCACATGAAGTCAGCACACAGAACACAAACATTCTCACAAACACATAATACACAGTATAACATCAATAAGTAAAATAGCAAGGTGGACAGCCCACCATCTTTAATCTTATACTTCTTTCATTATTTCTCACTATCCTCTTATACTCATATTATTCTTCCTTCACCCCATCTTTTCTATAAATATAGATAGATAGTTAGGGGAAGTTTGAGTATCAACAAAGCCAGACTACGAGAAGAGTGTCAAGGGACGAGATAATGGACAGCAGCACCGACTCTGATACTTATCTGGAAGATGAGGAAAACCAGTCTCTTGTATCAGGACCTATGATGCCTCTATTGGCAGTTGCAAGCGTGGCAGAGATGCAGCCAGAGGCAGATATCGGTGCTGTAGCAGTATCAGCAGCAGTAGCTTGTGACTTCATGGAAAGGTAATTATTGTCGACCAATACTAATTTTAACTATTTGTATACTAAGGGTTCTCTGGAGATTTGCAAAAAAAAAAAAAAAAAAAAAGTTAAATTTACGCTGCTTTGATGCATTAACATTGCAGTCACTGACAATAATGAAAAACCATTAGAAGTACCGGTATAGGTCTAAGAGTATACTCATACACTTTTTCATGGTTTTCTGATAGGAAACAGAGAGTAGTATTAAATGGGGCAATGTCTGAGTGGAAGGAAGTGGTTAGTGGGGTACCCCAAGGATCAGTGCTAGGACCTCTTCTTTTCTTGGTGTATATTAATGATTTAGATATTGCAATTAGTAGAAAAGTCTCTAAGTTTGCAGATGATACTAATATAGCATGTGCAGTACAGGGTGAAAAGGACAATTACAGAATACAACGAGACCTGGACAGGCTGATAGTATGTGCAGTACAGGATGAAAAGGACAATTACAGAATACAACGAGACCTGGACAGGCTGATAGCATGGGCAGACAGGTGGCAGATGGAGTTTAATTCTAAAAGTGTCAGGTTATGCATTTAGGTAAAGACAACAAACTTTAGCTATGAGATGGAGGGATGTTGGCTAGAGGCAGTAGAGGAGGGAAAGGATTTAGGTGTAGTGACAGACAGGGCTATGAAATTTCCAAAGCAATGTTTAGAAGCAAGAAATAGGGCAAATAGGATCCTGGGTTTTATAAATAGAAATGTTAGTTAATAAAAGTGGAGGAAGTGGTGCGTAGCTTATATAATTCATATGTTAGGCCCTATTTAGAGTATTGCAAACAGGCCTGGTCACCCCATTATAGGCAGGATATTAATATGTTAGAAGCAGTTCAGAGAAGAGTAACTAGGATGATACCAGCATTAAAGCGCCTGGAGTATAGAGATAGATTAAAGGAATTAAACATGTTTTCATTTGAGAGATGTATAAGAGGGGATATGATAGAGTCATTTAAAATGTTCTGTGGAATGTTAAAATGTGGAATGAAATCGTCGTAATGCCGCTACACAGAACAGTTACAACGATGAAGCGTCCAAGATGTACGCAATGTTGGTGTTATCGCAGCAGCATTTCAAAACAAATATCATTTCTCCGATATAATTTGCTTTAATACTGATATCAGTAAGCATACAGCAATAAGGTAATCCTTTAATTCTTATTTTTCAGCAAGTATTATACAGAAATATAGCATAAACTATACCAAGTTCACATAACTGGAAGACGAAGTCACAACCACATGAACTGCCACGGACGTCCCTCACTAGACATATGTCCGAACAGTGTCGACGTATCACAAGACGACACAACCATTTATTTCAAGTCTTATGGACAATTCTTTTGAATTCTAATGCCAGGAACAAGTTACTACTTTGATCTTCTTTTGATATAAAACAATTATCATAATCCTTAGAGCCTCAGAATCGTGATTATTAAATGTGAAAGGAATGGCAATACCTTTCAGCTATTCTGGGCAGATTCACTGCCGTATATCAAACGTCTGTCCCAGACGTTTGATATTCTGATGCGCTGGTAAAAACGCCTTAAAGAAATAAAGGCTTTCTTCTTTTTCGTACTTTAAAAGAAAACGGGAGGAGGAGAATAGAAAGACAAGCCAATTTATTATTTTTTTCTCCGAGGGTGTGCTGATGTTCCTCTTCCGAAACAGCTCAAGTCATAAGCAGGATGAAACTGAGAAACAGAAGAGAATTGCAGACTTTACGAGTAGAAAAGAAAAGAAGAGAGAGAGAGAGATGAGAGAGAGAGAGAGAGAGAGAGAGAGAGAGAGAGAGAGAGAGAGAGAGAGAGAGAGAGAGAGAGAGAGAGAGAGAGAATCCTAACTTACATTAAAAGCGCTGTAGAAAACACGAAGACGCCTAGAAAAAATTACAAATAAATAAATAAATAAATAAATAATAATCGAAAGAAAATATTTTCCTATTTCTAGCTAATACAACGTTGAAAGGACGCAGTGGAACAAAAGGTAGTGTTTATGACACAATGTTTTTCAGTGTATGACACTGAAAAACATTGTGTCGAACAGCGCTCAAATACACATAACAGTTACAATGTTTAGAGAGAGAGAGAGAGAGAGAGAGAGAGAGAGAGAGAGAGAGAGAGAGAGAGAGAGAGAGAGAGAGAGAGAGAGAGAGAGAGTCATAACATAAAATAATTTAAAACAGATTAGAGTTGTAGAGATAAACAGGAGAAGGGGTGAGAGAGAAGCCTAATGTAACCTGAGAGAAGCCTAACCTAACCTGAGAGAAGCCTAATGTAACCTGAGAGAAGCCTAATCCAACCTGAGAGAAGCCTAATGCAACCTGACATAAACACTCATATTTCCTCTGTGGACTAATGGCGAGGCGAGGAAGGTGTGTGTGGATTTTAAATGAAGTGAAAGACAAGTGATTTGAAAGTGGTTTTTCAAGTGTGGCTGTTCTTTTTGTTACTTGGAATGGAAGAAAGGGACGTGAGGCTTTATATTATATTAAAAGAAAGTTGACATTAAGTAACTGGAAGTGTTAGTGACTTTTGGAGGAGTTATTAATGTTAAGGGCAAGAAGGTACGAGAAATACAGGTTAAGTCAAAGGAAAGTTAAAATAATAAAACAAAATTAACGAGGATAATTTTATGAGATTGGAAGAGAAGGAAATTAACTTTAAATGTCATGAAAAAGAAAGTTGAGATTAATTGGAAGTGTTAGTGACTTTTGGAAGAGTTATCAATACTAAAGGGAAGGAAGATATAAAATTATAGTTCAATGAAAATCAAAATAATATAAGGTAAAATTAACTAATGTAATTTTGAGAGATTATTTACTGACTATTATTTCTTCTCAAGTTTCACTAAATAGGCCGATTCAAATTTTCAAAAGTTTACATCATTTCAAGAGACCACGGAACAAAAGGAGTAAGAGAAATTTAAACCTGCTTATATTTGCTCACTAAAGCCCTCTAGGAATACTGAATTGAGATATGAAGCGTCATACTGCCATTCACACTCAAACAATTAAGAAAAGAAAGTTAAGGATGCAGACAACAAATTAAGCAAAAGGAAAGTTAATAAAACGTGTAAATTTTTTGCTGGCTTTCTCTCTTCTTGGATTACTATTAATGAAAGATACGTGCAATTCAGTGAAGGAAGCGACAGTTTATCAAAAACCTGGATTTTTTGCTTATTTAGTTTTTCTGTGTATGCATGAGCAGATAATGACACGTGATTATGAGAAAAAAAAAAAAAAACATGGAATAACAAACTGTGGATAAAAAAAAAAAAATACGTGAAGAATAAAAAAAAAATAAATAAATAAATAAACTAAAGAGGAAAAAAATAAAGCCAATGACATAAACAGTGAGGGGAAAAATATACCTAAAAAGAAAAAAATACAATAATATACGCAGTTAATAGAGATAATAATAATAATAATAATAATAATAATAATAATAATAATAATAATAATAATAATAATAATAATAATATGGTGAAAATGGAAAGGCAAATAATACAAAGAGCGAATAACGCAAACACTTAATAATACGTGAAGAAGAAAAATGAACTACCAGGAATATCATAAACAGTAAAGAAAAGATACACATGAAAGGGAAGAAGACAATATGAGGCAGAGTGAATGACACAGACAGTTATTTGGCCAGGAAGTGAGTGAGTGTGTGGGAGTGCCAGAAATAACGGAAAGGAATGCCCAGAAATGACGAACGTAAATACACTATGATTTTTCTTCCCTTCCTCACAGTGATGAGAAGTAAAGGTGAGAACAAATGAAATTCAGAGAGAGAGAGAGAGAGAGAGAGAGAGAGAGAGAGAGAGAGAGAGAGAGAGAGAGAGCATTACATATCTCCTGAATACAGGCATACAGTCGTTATATGTTTACGAGCGAAAAAAAAAAATAATTAACACTGGAAAAAGATAAACCCGAAACAGCGTGTGAAGTCTTTTTTTCTTTGTTTTTGTCATTTCAGTCTTTTAATTGATTTTTTTTTTCGGAAGCGCCGGTAGGTAAAGGATTTAAAGAATAGAAATTCGAAAGAGAGGGAAAAGTGTTCGATCCAATTATAGACAGACATATTTGCGTGGGACACTGTTTTCCATTTTTTGTCCTTTAAGGGGAGAGGGGAGAGCTGGAAATGGGAAGAGGTAGGTAGCAGGAAGAGAGGTGAGGGGAGAGATGGGTAGAAAAGGTTAGTAGCAGGATAGGGGAGGGTATGGGAGAGAGATTAGGGGAAGAGCTGGATACGGGAGTATGTAGGTAGTACGAGAAGTGGGGAGGGGACATGGGAGAAGAGAGAGGTAGGCAGGAACAGTGACAGGGGACATAGGGGAGGGGAGAGCTGGAGTTGGAGAGAGGTGAGGGGAGAGCTGAGTCGTGGACAGTGGTAAGGCGGCGAGGTGAGGGGGAAGAGGGTGAGGGGGAGAGGGGAAGGACTGAGGGCTGGAGGAGGAGGAGGAGGTGAGATTTCCCTTCATGTGTGATTGTCCTAGCACGTGATAAGACTTTCAATAGAGGAGGAGGAGGAGAAGGAGGACGAGGAGGAAGAGATAATGGAAGGTGTGAAGAGGAGTCAATTAAAGTTTTGTTTACATGGTGAAGTAAGTGTGTGTGTGTGTGTGTGTGTGTGTGTGTGTGTGTATGTGTGTGTGTGTGTGTGTGTGTCTGTGTGTCGTTGAAGTATTGGACGCGAAATGTTAGGTATTGCAAGAAGAGAAAGGGAAAATGAAATAGGAGGAGGAGGAGGAGGAGGAGGAGGAGGAGGAGGAGGAGGAGTTGAAGTGGTGAAACGAAATTCGTAACAAGTTTCCTGTGATACATAACGGAAAGGGAGGAGATGAGGAACAAGAGGAAGAAGAGGGAGAAGAAGACCAGGAAGAGGAGGAGGAAGAGGAGGATGAAGAAAAAACAATCATTGTAAGAGTAATTAAGATGTAACAGAACACACACAAAAAAATAAGACAATAAAAAATAAGAAAATTACATATCATCACCAATCACACACACACACACACACACACACACAAAAAAAAAAAAAAAAAAAAAAAAATATATATATATATATATATATATATATATATATATATAGATATATATATATATATATATATATATATATATATATATATATATATATATATATATATATATATATATATATATATATATATATATATAACATTTTCTTACACAACCAGATGTCTCTTGATTACTGCAGGGAGAATGAGCTGTCTTTAGACCTGTTACATGAGAGAGAGAGAGAGAGAGAGAGAGAGAGGAGAGAGAGAGAGAGAGAGAGAGAGAGAGAGAGAGAGAGAGAGAGAGAGGATTACTGGATTTTTTCATATCCTCCTCTTCGCTTCCTGCCCTTCCTTCTCCTCCTCCTTTTCCTCTTCCTCGTCTTCTCGTCTTCCTCCTCTTCCTCCTTTTCCTCCTCCTCCTCCTCCTCTCTCCTCCTCCTCTTCCTCCTCCTCCAGTGGCAATGACGTGTGGTAGCGAACTTTTGATAATGACACGTTGTTTATGAGAGGGAGAGAGAGGTAGAGGAAGGGGTGAGGGAGGGAGAGGAGGGGGAGGGAGCGGGGTGGGAGGGAGGGGGAGGAAGAGGGGAGGGAGGAAGGAAGCATGTCAATCCGTGAGGGACAGAGGGAGGAAAGGAGATAGTCAGGCCTGCAGGGAGAACATAAGAAATAAGGGATGCTGCAAGAAGCGACCATATACCTACCTATTTCCATCTATTATCCCCATCCATAAACCTGTCTAATCTTCTCTTAAAGCTCTCTAGTGTCCTAGCACTAACTACATGATTACTGAGTCTGTTCAACTCATCAACCACTCTATTTGAGAACCAATTTTTTTCCTATCTCCTTCCTAAACCTAAATTTTTCAAGCTTGAACCCGTTATTTCTTGTTCTACCCTGGTTGCTGATCCTAAGAATTTTGCTTACATCCCCCTTCTTATAACCCTTATACCACTTAAAGACCTCTATCAGGTCCCCTCTTAACCTACGTCTCTCTAAAGAATGTAAATTTAGCAACTTCAACCTCGCCTCATAAGGAATACTCCTCATCCCCTGTATCCTTTTAGTCATTCTCCTCTGTACTGATTCTAATAGACCTATATCTTTCCTGTAATGTGGGGACCAGAACTGCACAGCGTAATCTAGATGAGGTCTGACCAGCGCCAACTTTAATATTACTTCCGGCCTTCTACTTTTAACACTCCTAAAAATGAATCCTAGTACCCTATTTGCCTAGTTTCTGGCTTCTATGCATTGTTTCCCTAGACGGAGTTCAGAGCTAACTATAACTCCTAAATCTTTCTCGTACCCTGTACCTACCAGAGTTTGGTTGTTTAATGTGTACCTATTGTGTGGGTTTCCTCTACCTACGCTAAGTACTTTGCATTTATTGATATTAAATTGCATTTTCCATCTGTCCGTCCATTCATTCATTCTATCTAAATCTGCCTGCAAGGCGATGGCATCCGATTATGACCTAATTAATCTACCTATCTTTGTGTCATCCGCATATTTACTAACATCACTACTAATTCCACTATCCAAGTCATTGATATATATTAGAAATAACAATGTGACTAATACTGATCCCTGTGGCACCCCACTAATTACATGATCCCACTCGGATTTCGAGCCGTTTATTACAACTCTTTGTCGCCTGTCGCTAAGCCTTGACCCTATCCAGCCTAACACCTTCCCATCTATTCCGTGTGCCCTAACCTTTCTCAGGAGCCTTTGATGGGGTAGCTTGTCAAATGCTTTACTAAAGTCCAGATATAAGATATCATAACTATCACCATTATCTACTGCCTCGTACACTTTACTGTAAAAACTTAACAAGTTTGTCAGGCAAGACTTCCCCTTCGTGAAGCCATGCTGTGACTTATTTATCAAGTTATGTTTGTCTAAATGTTCCCTAATGTTCCTCGCTATTATTGACTCTAATATTTTACCTACAACTGAAGTTCAGCTGACAGGTCTATAGTAAGATGCTAAAGTTTTATCTCCTTTCTTAAAGATGGGTACTACATTAGCCTGCCTCCACATTACTGGTACCTCACCCGACTCCAGTGATTTCCTAAAGACAGAAACTAACGGCTCACTAATAATCTCTTTACATTCCTTAAGTACTCTGGGATATATTTCATCTGGTCCTGGTGTCTTGAACCTTTTTAGCCTATCTATCTCCTGTTCCACTATCTCCCTAGTTATGGAAATATCTGTCACCTTCTCATTCTCATCTGCTCTAAACATCTGTTCATTATCTGGCATATCCTGCATGTTTTCCTGGGTAAAGACAGTTAATAAATACTCATTCAGAAGTATACTAATCTCCTCCCCAGAACTAACCAGCTCCCCATCTGCTGCCTTTAATGGACCTACAGTATCCTTATTCTTCGTCCTGTATACCTGATAAAGTCCCTTGGGATCCGTCTTCGCCTGGCTGGCTACCTTTAATTCATAATTACCCTTAGCTTTCCTCGTTAACTTCCTGACTGTTCTAACTAATTCATTATACTGTGACCTTAAAACTTTTCACGTGCCCTTAATCTCTTATATATACTTTTCTTACGCCCTATATAATGTTTTAACCTAGCAGCCATCCATTTAAAGTAATTTTTCTGTGATCTTTTTTATTTTTTATGTAGAAAGGACACTGGCCAAGGGCAACAAAAATCTGATAAAAAAAAATGCCCACTGAAATGCCAGTCCCATAAAAGGGTCAAAGCAGTGGTCAAAAATTGGTGGATAAGTGTCTTGAAACCTCCCTCTTGAAGGAATTCAAGTCATAGGAAGGTGGAAATACAGAAGCAGGCAGGGAGTTCCAGAGTTTACCAGAGAAAGGGATGAATGATTGAGAATACTGGTTAACTCTTCCGTTAGAGAGGTGGACAGAATAGGGGTGAGAGAAAGAAGAAAGTCTTGTGCAGCGAGGCCGCGGAAGGAGGGGAGGCATGCAATTAGCAAGATCAGAAGAGCAGTTGGCATGAAAATAGCGGTAGAAGACAGCTAGATATGCAACATTGCGGCGGTGAGAGAGAGGCTGAAGACAGTCAGTTAGAGGAGAGGAGATGATAAGACGAAAAGCTTTTGATTCCACCCTGTCTAGAAGAGCAGTATGAGTGGAACCCTCCCAGACATGTGAAGCATACTTCATACATGGACGGATAAGGCCCTTGTACAGAGTTAGCAGCTGGGGTGGTGAGAAAAACTGGCGGAGACGTCTCAGAACACCAAACTTCATAGAAGCTGTTTTAGCTAGAGATGAGATGTGAAGTTTCCAGTTCAGATTATAAGTAAAGGACAGACCGAGGATGTTCAGTGTAGAAGAGGGGGACAGTTGAGTGTCATTGAAGAAGAGGGGATAGTTGTCTGGAAGGTTGTGTCGAGTTGATAGATGGAGGAATTGAGTTTTTGAGGCATTGAACAATACCAAGTTTGCTCTGCCCCAATCAGAAATTTTAGAAAGATCAGAAGTCAGGCGTTCTGTGGCTTCCCTGCGTGATATGTTTACCTCCTGAAGGGTTGGACGTCTATGAAAAGACGTGGAAAAGTGCAGAGTGGTATCATCAGCGTAGGAGTGGATAGGACAATAAGTTTGGTTTAGAAGATCATTAATGAATGATAAGAAGAGAGTGGGTGACAGGACAGAATCCTGAGGAACACCACTGTTAATAGATTTAGGAGAAGAACAGTGACCGTCTACCACAGCAGCAATAGAATGGTCAGAATGGAAACTTGAGATGAAGTTACAGAGAGAAGGATAGAAACCGTAGGAGGGTAGTTTGGAAATCAAAGCTTTGTGCCAGACTGTATCATCTTATTATCTTATTGCCCTATACAGGATATTTTCTAACTGACCTGTATGAACTTTATCTACGAAATATCTATACAATTTATCTACATTTACCTCACCTAATCCCCTCATCTCGGCCCTTACCATCCTCCCCACTCCCTCATCTACTCGCCTCGACCTCACCTCTCTCATTTCAGCATAAACTGACCTTCCAAAATGCTCACACCTATCTCCCCCTCCCTCTCTCCTCCGCCCCTTCCGGACACATCTTCCCTCCTCTTGTCCTACACTCTCACACCTCACCTCACCTCTCTCATCTTGCCTTATCTCTCTCAACTCCGTCCCGGACCTGAACTCACCTTGCATCCGTTGCCTGTCAACTCCTTGGAGGTACCTTTTTAATTCTTCAAAATCTGCTCTCCTAAAGTTAGGTATTTTATTAGTGTTTTTGCTTCTAAAAGTTTCTTCACATTTTAAATTGTACCTAATTTCCCTATGATCACTGTTACCTAGCTGTCCTCCAATCTCTACCTGCGTGACTGTGGGTGGTATAGACAAACATGTTTTATACAGAGACAGCCACTGGTAAGTCTACAGGCAGGCTTCGTGCAGTTTCCTATATGGTCTTACGCAGTAGAATGAGTACTGGTGGTTGGTGAGGTCTGGTTGTGTGTGGAGGCATTTGGGCAGACTGAAGCCATCAAGTATTTTGGGAACTGATTGGGAAGGAACGGAAGTATTCGAGGAAGGTGAAAGGGTAGCAGAGATGAGAAAAAACAGAAGGAAAAGGCAATTACTGTTTTACGGCATCATGCAAAGCTGAAAACATTGTGTGCGGGAAGACATTTGAAGAGAAATATAGTTTTACAGTAACATTTGTATATTTGCTGTGTTTGAAAATTTCCAGTTTGATGGTAAAAGGAACAGCGTGTTCAGTTCACACCCATCACTCGGTTCCAAGAGATCACGGGTTCGAATCCCAGGCAGAGAGGAGATAGATTATGTTTACCTGCTGTCACGCCGCAGTCTGTGTTCACCTGGGAAAAAACTCGTCATGCAAACCAGTGAAGCCGCAAATATATGCTACAGTCTCTCTTTGTTATCTCTAATATATATACTGTTCTATACACTTTTTTTTTTTTTTATCTCATTTAACTTGACTATTTTTCTTGATGATATCGTTTCTCGTATTCCCTTTACTGTTACATTTGATTTACCTATTGTTATTATTATTATTATTATTATTATTATTATTATTATTATTATTATTATTATTATTATTATTATTATTATTATTATTATTGTTACTATATTTTTTGACGTCCAGGTCTCCTGCTCTATCAGGGGCAAGACGGTGCCTGCTAAAGAAGAACTTTGGTTTTCCCACAAACATATTATAATAATATAAAAAACAACAGTTTCCACAACAGCGTGCTAAAAGTAGTGAAGATACCCTGATTTATATATAGTGTTCCTTGCATATGCGCCTCTCTTCCCTCACGGCTTTCCTGCCATTACGCACCCCCCCCTCCCTCCCTGTACCATTAATCATCCTGTGTTGGTATTACATAGATAACGCTCCGACGAATTTGCTAACTGTATAGATATAACCCTGCAAAGACTCCCGCCACGTCGCCATGCTGACTCCCTCCCTCGTACGTGGCTCCCATCGCGTGATGCTCCGCGTCTTATGATCTGCTTATCTATTTTCATAAAGTGTGATAATGTGTACACAGGTTTTCACGAGACACTGTTGTTTTCGAGTGATTCTTGGACCTGACCTAACCTAATCTAACCTACCCTAACCAAACTAAACTAAAGAAAACAAAAGAAAACCAAATCTAGCCTAACCTAACCTAGTCTCACTTGACCTAACCTAACCAAACCTAACCCAAACGAAACCTAATCTAACTTAATTTAACTTGACCAAACCAAACTCAACCAAACACAACGAAACCTAACCTGAGAGAACTTAATGTACCCCAACCTACATAAGCCAAGCCACGTCAAACTGAACACACACACACACACACACACACACACACACACACACACACACACACACACACACACACACACTGTTCATTAGCGTAAGGAGTAGGTCCATACATAAATAATAAGGACAGAACTATACGGTATGACAGATAGAGAGAGAGAGAGAGAGAGAGAGAGAGAGAGAGAGAGAGAGAGAGAGAGAGAGAGAGAGAGAGAGAGAGAGAGAATCAGTGTGCCTTCTGCAGCTGTGGAGAGGAAGGAAAGGAGGATGCATAGGAGATGATGAAGAGGAGGAGGAGGAGGAGGAGGAGGAGGAGAGAAAGGAATATTATGAATAACAATTAGAATAAAAAAGAAACGAATAAAAATGAGACAAAACAATAATAAACAGAAACAAACAAAACAGAGATAAACAAGAAATAAAACAGGAGGAAAATGACAAAAAAAAAAAAAAAAAAAAACACTGAACATGGAAAATAATAAAAAGTTAGTTGGAAAAAAAAAAGTATTATACATGTATGAAGGATTACACGTACCCACACACACACACACACACACACACACACACACACACACACGGACCTAAATTTCTTGGTGTATTAAATTACCACTTAATTAAGAGGAAACATATATTCCATAACGAGAAGGGATAGACATTAGAACCACCACCACCACCACCACCACAACAGGACCAGGTAAGGTAAGTCATTTCACTAAATTCACATCAACACATATTGACTTTTTGGGTGATGTTTTTATTCCATGGTATGTTGTTCATATCAGTTTGTTATTCAGTGGAGTCTCTCTCTCTCTCTCTCTCTCTCTCTCTCTCTCTCTCTCTCTCTCTCTCTCTCTCTCTCTCTCTCTCTTTCTCTTTCTCTTTCTCTTTCTCTCTCTCTCTCTCTCTCTCTCTCTCTCTCTCTCTCTCTCTCTCTCTCTCTCTCTCTCTCTCTAAATTTTAAATATTTCTAGATTCTCCTTCGTAAGGCCAGACCGCCTGCTGTTTTAACGGTGGAGAGAGAGAGAGAGAGAGAGAGAGAGAGAGAGAGAGAGAGAGAGAGAGAGAGAGAGAGAGAGAGAGAGACACGTGAGTGGAGAAAGTATCGCGTTGAATGTATCTCCCTCTCCCCTTCACACCAATTCTCTCTCTCTCTCTCTCTCTCTCTCTCTCTCTCTCTCTCTCTCTCTCTCTCTCTCTCTCTCTCTCTCTCAACTCAACTCAACTCAGAAAACAAAAAAACACAACTCTCACTGAGCCTATCCACTTTCCCTGTGTTTCCACTTGTCGTGTGTGTGTGTGTGTGTGTGTGTGTGTGTGTGTGTGTGTGTTCCAGACTTCTTGATATGTCTTTCTCCTTTAAATACATTATCATTCTATGTACCTGCACATTTCACCTGGAGAGAGAGAGAGAGAGAGAGAGAGAGAGAGAGAGAGAGAGAGAGAGAGAGAGAGAGAGAGAGAGAGAGAGAGAGATGGCAGGCAGTATGATATATAGAAACATAACAAGATAGCACTAGAAACAATACCATATTAATAGATTTACTCTATTTAGAACAACCTCAGCGTGCGCAAACACTAAGAAAGAGACGAAAGTTGGTTATAGAAATAGAAGATTCTTTTGGCAAGGAACTGAGGTGAGAGGAAGAGCTCAAATCATGGAGAGAATACGAGAAATGAACTTGACCTTGAGTCTTCTGAGGGGCAAAGTCAGAGAGAGAGAGAGAGAGAGAGAGAGAGAGAGAGAGAGAGAGAGAGAGAGAGAGAGAGAGAGAGAGAGAGAGAGAGAGAGGAATAGGTAGAACGTGACAAAGAATGTACATACACTAAGGCCGGCCACACACGTGCAGTTAAAACTGTCAGTTTGGACTGTTCAGTTATAACTGACAGTTTTAACTGTCAACTGACAAGTCCACAGACGTACAGTTGAATCGTTCAGTTTAACCATGGATTCCGAGGAGGACGATCTAGCAGCGCTCGGGGTATTACTAGTAATGTCACAAGAAAATAGGAAAAAAACACTAAGAAGCGCAAACAGTGGTGCAAGAAGTGGTTGCTGAGGCGAAATAAATCTTCTGATGTTCAATTACTGAGAGAAATAAGTGATGAAGCAAAAGATTTTCAAAATTACCTACGAATGAGTGAAAATGTGTACCAAAAACTGCTTTCCCTGGTATCTCCTTTCATTAGAAAAGAAACACTATGAGATCTGAAAGTCAAACAAATAAGTTAAGACAGAATGGACAGAAAGCAACATGTGAGGGAAACACTACTTTTGGTAACGTTTCGTACAGAGTACTTCTGAGGAAGTACTCTGTACGAAACGTTACCAAAAGTAAAGTGTTTCCCTCACATGGTGTTTCCGTCCAATCTGAAAGTCAACTGAGGACTGCGCAGTTGAGCCCCACACACGCTCAGTTCTCAAACAGCCACAGTTGACAGTTAAAACTTTTAACTTTTCTATTTCCTTCAGTCGAACTGCGCAGTTCTGTTGAACTGAGACTGATGGTCCCACACACGTCAGTTAAAACTGTCAGTTATAACTGAACAGTCCAAACTGACAGTTTTAACTGCACGTGTGTGGCCGGCCTTAAGCAAGGAGGAGAGGGAGAATGTTATATTATAATTGTGACAAGGTACTGAGAGAGACGAGAACAGTTGAAGGCAATAATAAGAAAAAAAAAAGCTAAGTGTAAGGTTTCCGAGAGTCAGTGTATCCAAACTCAAGTAAAAAGAAAAAAAGAAATTTTTAACCAAGACAGAAAACATTTTTGGCAAGGAAAGTTGTGAAAGGACAGTTCATGGTGACGATAAGACAAAACAGCCTAACTATTAGGCTTCCCAGGGTCAAGGCCAGAGAGAGAGAGAGAGAGAGAGAGAGAGAGAGAGAGAGAGAGAGAGAGAGAGAGAGAGAGAGAGAGAAGGTAGACAATGTACCCAAACTCTAAAGAAAAAAGAAAAAAAGAATCGTTTATCGAAATACAAGACACTTTTTGTAAGGAGCGTGGTGAGAAGAGGAGAGGCCATGACGACAATAAGATACATTATACTGATCACAAGGACTCCGAGGGTCAAGGCCAGAGAGACCAGGCAGAATATCACCAGGAATAGTGGCAGCGTTCTGAAACACTTCGTTGTCTCAATAGGGCTATGTTCACTTGCCGAGAGAAAAACCACGCTGCCCACAAGGCTTCCGAGGCTCAAGGCCAGAGAGAGCGGGTAAAACAAAAGCAAAAAGTGACCGAGTTCTGAATCACTTTGTTCTCTCATCGCGGCGATCACTGGCCACGGAAACTTTGTCGAATTCTCATGTTTTTTTTTTTTCATTGATGATACAGACTGCTTGTTGACAGATCATTTAACTCATGAAAACATCCTTGAAGTCCACAACAGTTTTCATTAGACTGTGAAAATTAATCGCCCTCCTTCCTGCCTTCAGGGTCGTGGTGTACCAGATTGTAATGTCCATTTAATATCACGACCTGCTCACGACCTGCCCTTCCTGCCACTTGAGTTTGTCAGCACCTATTCACGTAAGACCTACTCTCATAACCAGCTTCACCTACAAGGTTGTTCACTTACATCTACTTAATGCTGCTTACACTTATGACCACTCACACTTATGACCTATTTGGATGGATTTCTGTCTACTTACTACCTGTGCTTATAGTTACTTCCATGTACGACCTATTCACTGCTCACACTTACGACCACCTTTACTTACGAAGGCTTAGACTCAGGAGGCTCTACACTTGTGACCGTTTTACAGTTACGAGCACCCACACACTTCCGACCACTTGTACTTACGACCACATTACACTTACGATTATTAACTACGACCACCTGCTATAATGATCACCAATATTTAAGACCACAACACTTACAACCACTTACCCATTTATACACACTGAGTTACTTGAAGTGGTAAAGAGCGATGTAAACTTGGTTAGTGTTAGTTTCTCTCTCTCTCTCTCTCTCTCTCTCTCTCTCTCTCTCTCTCTCTCTCTCTCTCTCTCTCTCTCTCTCTCTCTCTGGGATGCGGGCTCTCCTAGGGGTCTTATAAGAGGTATATGGCCTATGTAAGGTACTCGTGGGGATACCTTCATGTTCCTTACACTACTACTACTACTACTACTACTACTACTACTACTACTACTACTATTACTACTACTCCTATTACTACTACTACTACTATTACTCCTACTACTACTACTACTACCACTACCACTACTGCTGCTACTACTACTACTACTACTACTACTACTACTAGTACTGCTGGTGCTGCTGCTGCTACATTTAACACCAAAACCAACTGCAACAACTACCATGTGTGAGTGATTATTTGAACACAAAGGCACCATTATCATTAAAGCTAATGGAGCACAACAAGGGGCCTGGGAACATTCTCTTTTATATACTGAACACTATAATAAATAAAATTAATTTAATACGGATATTAGCTTGCTATAATAAAATAAACATTTCTAAAACAACAACAGCAACAACAACAACAATAAGTACTACTACTACTACTACTACTACTATCACCATCACTTCCACAACTATGAGTACGACTAAAACTACCCTATATAAAATCCCTCATTCCAGATTCTCACCACCTCCACCACCACCACCACCACCACCGCCATCATTTTCCACCTCTCTTTCACCTGTGCAACCAAACGCCGTCAAAGTCCAATTTTCTATTCAACTTAAAAGAAAATGGCCCTTTTTCACTTCCCTCACGCCAGTGGTAACTAAAAAAACTATTATCTTTAGGACACAGAGAGAGAGAGAGAGAGAGAGAGAGAGAGAGAGAGAGAGAGAGAGAGAGAGAGAGAGAGAGAGAGAGAGAGAGAGAGAGAGAGAGAAAGAGAGAGAGAGAGAGAGAGAGAGAGAGAGAGAGAGAGAGAGAGAGAGAGAGAGAGAGAGAGAGAGAGAGAGAAAGAAAGAAAGAAAGAAAGAAAGAAAGAAAGAGAGAGAGAGAGAGAGAGAGAGAGAGAGAGAGAGAGAGAGAGAGAGAGAGAGAGAGAGAGAGAGAGAGAGAGAGAGAGAAAGAGAGAAAGAAAGAAAGAGAGAGAGAGAGAGAGAGAGAGAGAGAGAGAGAGAGAGAGAGAGAGAGAGAGAGAGAGAGAGAGAGAGAGAGAGAGAGAGAGAGAGAAAGAGAGAAAGAAAGAAAGATAGAAAGAAAGAGAGAGAGAGAGAGAGAGAGAGAGAGAGAGAGAGAGAGAGAGAGAGAGAGAGAGAGAGAGAAGGACTTAATCACAGGAGAAAGCTGTGAGGTGTGTGCGTGTGTGTGTGTGTGTTATATAGTGGTAGCGGTGAATAGGGATGAAACAAACAAACAAACAAACAAACAAACAAACACACACACACACACACACACACACACACACACACACACACACACACACACACACACACACACACACACAGTCAGGGATCAGTAAGGGGCGTGAGGGCGGCGTGTTAATTTTCCAAAAGAACACCTGTAAAGAGCGACTCAGGAAGCACAGGTCGATGAAAAAGGAAGTACTTGGGTCACGGTGGTGGTGTTGTAACTTGTAGTGAAAATTGATGTTTCCGCCACCAGGTGTTGATAAGAGAGATTGGTAGATAGATACCCATATATAGATAGGCAGATAGATAGATAGATGGAAATACATTGATAAAAATAAGATAGAGCTGAATAGATATTGAAATAGATGATTATAAGAATTGACAGATAGAGAGGTAGATAGAAAGACTGATAGATATAGATAGATAGTTAATGACAGATATAGATAGATAGTACAGAGATTAACAGAGATAGATACACACATAAATACGAAACAACGACAACAAAATAAACAAACAAACAAACAACAGAGAAAAATACATATCTAACAAATCAAACTCATACTACTGTACATTTTAATAAACAGGAAGACGAAAAAAGAAAAAAAAAACTGACAAATTAAGATGAGATGAAAAGCAAGACTAAAAGAAGAAGAGACCAGAGCAGAAGCACATTTCAGTCAGCACAGTAACTAAGTGACCACTCTCAGAAACACACAGTAGAAAAAGGAGGATAAAAAAAGAAAGAAAGAAAGAAATAAAAAGAAAAACACGAAAATTCAGTAGAAGATGAAGGAGAAAACTCGTCGGCTTAGCGGTAACAACAGACACACAGACAGATAGATAAACAGGTAGACAGACAGACAAACAAACAAAAGACAGGAAGGCATGCAGGTAGACTACATTTGAGACTGGAAAATGAATATAAGTAGGTAAGTACTCTTATTCTTCCTCCTTTAATTCTTCACCACCTCTTTCTTCCTTTTCTAGTCCTTACAGGGAGGGAGAGAAACATAGAAACAGAAATTGGAGAATCGAAGGAAAAGAAAAGGAATGAGAAAAAAAGGAAAATGAAAGGAAGAAACGATCAGAAAGTAGACAAAGGAAGGGAGGAATAAAAGGAGAGAAGCAGAGAATTGAAGCCAGGCAGGAATGCGTGGCAGGAAAAAAAAAAAAAAAATGGAAGAAGAGAAAAGAAAGGAGGAAAAAAATAAAAGTAATGGTAAGATAAAATAGACAAAAAGAATGAAGAGGGAGAGAAAACAAGAGTTGGAAAGCCACGAAGGAAGGATGTGTGATGAGCAAGGAAAAAGATAGAAAAGAAAAATAGAACACAATAAAAAATAAATAAGGAACAGTAAGAGAAAATAAACAGAAGGAATGGAGAAAGAGAGAGAGAGAGCAGAAGCTTGAACGGACAGATGGTGTGGGAAAAGAAAGTAAAGGAAAGGAATAAAATAAGTAACGAAAGAAGGAAACAAGAAAATTAGACTGATAAAGAAACGAAACCGAGAAAAAAGTCAGAAGGAAAAGGAAAAGTAGGAGAACAGAAAAAAACAAAACAAAAGAAAAGTAAGAGAAAGATAATGAAGGAAAAAATAAAGGCAGGCAGGCAGGCAGGCAGGGAGGCAGGCAGCGAGGACGGGTGAGTGGAAGGGGAAGGAAATTAAAGGAAAGAAAAGGTGTTGGGGGGAAGAAGGGAGTCAATAAAACCCGTACCAGAAACACGACCTAGTTTTATGTATTGAATCTCGCCTTCCAGAGAGGTGGCCGCCCCGCTACCTGCTTCATCAAAACACTCCACAGACTGCTTCAATTTAACTGCTTCATTCACGGCTCTCCCAGCTCGCCCTCCCCTCCCCTTCCCTCTCCCCCGACTCGCTCCTCTCAAACCTTTCCTCTCCTCCTTCTCCTCCCTCCCACTACTCCTTACCTTCCAGTCCTTCGTCTCCTTTCCCTCCTCTTCCTCCCTTCCTCTCTAATCATTCCCCTACCTTCCCTACCCCGTCCTCCTCCTCCCCGACCTTTCTCTCTTCTCCACTCCCTTTTTCCCGTTCCCTCCAACCTTTTCTCTCCCTTCCCTTTCCTTTCCCCTCCTCTTCCACACTAGTCTTTCCCTCCTTCCTTCCCTAGTATTCAACTCCCCTCCTACCCATCCCTTCTCAGTGTCTCCTCCCGTTCCTTCCTCCTCTTCAGTTCCTCTTTCTCTTCCCTCCTTAACCCTAAACTCCCAGACTCTTCCTACCCTTCTCCTCCTCCTCCTCAGCGCTTCATCCTCCTTCCCCCCCCCCCTCCGTCCCAACGTCTCCTTCCCCTTCCTCCCCCCGGCGCGGCTTTTCATATCATTTTTTTTTGTTCACCTACCAGCATTTTTTCTCCCTTTTATTTTATTCATCCATTTATTTAGCCCCTTTCACTATCATTTTCGTTATTATTATTTTTTCTTTTTTTTCTTTACTTCCACCATCTTTTTCGTCTCTCTTATTCTCATATCTACAATTATTTCTCTTCCATTATTATCTCTCTCGTGTTCTTCCTTTTTTTTTTTTTTATCTCGCACCATTCTCTCTGTCTCTCTTGATTTTTTTTATTTAATTATCTCCTTCTTCTGTCATCTCCTTCATCTTCTCCCCTTTTCCTCCTATATTTCAGTTTATCTCTTACCTTTCTTCCTCTCTTTCATTCTCATTCCTCCATTTAACTACATCTTTTATTTTTTTCTCTATTATACGTTTCTCTTTTATTTCCATCGTGTTTGCCTTTTCCTCTATAGTTACTAATCCTTCTGTTTTATTCTTTTTATCCTTTCATCATTTCGTCTCCCGCATCACCCTCTTCTTTATTTTTTTCTATTATTTACTTTTGTTACTCTTATTCCTCTTTTTCTTCTGCCTCGAATTTTTATCTTTGTCTTTTGTTTCACTTATCTCTCTCCACCATTTTCATGTTCCTCTTCCTTTACTTTCCATCAGCATCTCTCTTCTTTTCAAATCATTCATTTATTTGGTTAGTTTAGTTCGTTAGTTATTAATTTACTTATTTCTACTTATTTTTACCCTCGTTTTCATTTTGTCTTCTCTATTTCTGAGTTCTATTTTCTCCCTACGTCTCCTTCCTCTATTCTGTTTTCGTCTCTTTACCTCTATCCTCCCCTCCTCCTATTCTTCCACGAATCTCTCTCTCTCTCTCTCTCTCTCTCTCTCTCTCTCTCTCTCTCTCTCTCTCTCTCTCTCTCTCTCTCTCTCTCTCTCTCTCTCTCATGTTGTTAGTGCTGGGGCATTAGGGAGCTTTAAGAGAAGATTAGACGGGTTTATGGATGGGGATAATAGGTGGAAATAGGTAGGTATATTTCATACAGGGACTGCCACGTGTAAACCTGGTCACTTCTTGCAGCTTCCCTGATTTCTTATGTTCTTATGTTCTATGTTCGTAACTGACAAAAGAAAAAAAAAAAAACGGAGACTTTGATGTTGAACAGAAAA
>NC_087176.1:21329090-21359090 GCF_035594125.1 Scylla paramamosain | reverse complement strand
GGGAAGCTTGGAAGGCGAGGCGAGGGAGAAAAGCAGATGAATCTCTAGGACACAAGATGAAAGACCGGACAGTAAAGTAAGACATAGTACCAACACTCACACATGTAAAGGCGACGCGTGTTGGAACAGAAGACAAAAGGCAAGGATCGGACCAGCTGAGATGAATTGCCTGAATAATGTTTGTGGTGCGCGAAAAATGAATAGTGAAAACATGCAACGTACCTGCAACAAATTCGAGAAATCATGCAGAGACGAGGGAATGGAATTAGTTGTTGAGGCGGCCAGACGCACCAGCATAAAGGAAGGAATGGCAGGAAGTGAGATAACTGAGGGAATATGTACGAATATGTATACGAGAACAGTATGGTAGATGTGATGGGTGCAAGAGGGCGACCTGCAGTGTTAAGGGAGATTAGAATGCTAGAATATGTAAACTAAAGGGATGAGAAGGGCATGAGAGGATCAGAGCACGCAAGGAGGGAATGCAAGGACAAGGATATAGAGACATGAGCCGCGGCTGGCCTTAGTAACAAGCATTATAGAGAGAGAGAGAGAGAGAGAGAGAGAGAGAGAGAGAGAGAGAGAGAGAGAGAGAGAGAGAGAGAGAGAGAGAGAGAGAGAGAGAGAGAGAGAGAGAGAGAGAGAGAGAGAGCAGGTTTCAAGATAATTATCCTTCAATTTTCAATGATTCTCTTGACATCTCTTTAGGGACTGGCACCTCAGTGGGATTTTTTATCTTATTTTTTTTTTTGTTTCCCTTGGCCAGTGACCCTCTTACATGAAAAAAAAAATAAATAAAATAAATAGATAAATAAATAAAGTTGTGTCGTGGCCCACCTCAGACACGCCTTACAATCTAGAAGGGACGTCAGCAGTTAGGTGGCGAGCTGTAGTTACAATCATATTACCACTAATTACATGAACTCATTCCATTTATCATTGTTTATCACTTTTTTCCCTTGGTGTTGATTGCATTATTGTTGCTTTTAAGTTTTATGTTATGTCATACTAGTAATTACATTATATTATACTACTAATTACACTAACTCGCTCCATTTAGTATTAACGATTACATCTTTGTTTCTGGCGTTAATTAAAGTATCGTTGCTGTAAAAGCTTTGAATTATACTACTGATTATGTTATATTATTCTACTAATTAGACTAAATTATTCCATTAAATACCGTATACTACTGATTATGTCATTGTTCTACTAATTAGACTAAATTATTCCATTAAATACCGTCCTTTACTTCTTTCTTTTTGGGATTGATCAAGTTATTATTACTTCTAAGTATTTTCAAACGTGACAGAACGCCTTCACTACAAAAGCACTATAGAATGTACGTAGTGAAGATACAGACACGTGACAACAGTATAGCAGTGCTCGGATTAGCCCTTGAGCTGCTAATGACGCTAACTTTTACTTAAGCACCCATAAACAATTGTAACTCGAAAAAATATATATACAGGCACTTAGAGATCAACTACTCTCTCTCTCTCTCTCTCTCTCTCTCTCTCTCTCTCTCTCTCTCTCTCTCTCTCTCTCTCTCTCTCTCTCTCTCTCTCTCTCTCTCTCTCTCTCTCTCATTTCCTGACAGTGGTATTTTTCAAAATGGCTACTCTATCTATACATGCAGCAGAATATTTCATTACGTCTAAGGGGAAGCCGGGGCAGTGTATCAGTAGTCGGCTTACAGACTGGGCGAGGCTTGCGTACTGTGGCGCGTTCAGGTGTGGCTGGCAGACCGCTGTGTGGTGACGAGGCGGTGGCGGTGGTGGTGGTAGTGAAGTTTTCAATGATTCACCTGGTGTGTTTTGGACATAAAACTACAATTGCACCATTGAATTCTTTAGTAGTAGTAGGAGTAGCAGTAGTAGCAGTAGTGACGATAATAGTAGTGAAAATAGAAGTAACATCAGCAGAAGCAAATATACTTCTTACTGTTGTTTCCAGTATTTGAATTATCAGGAGTGGAGGAGGAACAAGAGATGAAGCAAGTGAACCGAGAATAGAAGGAGGAGGAGGAGGAAGAGGAGGAGGAGGAGGAGGAGGAGGAGGAGGAGGAGGAGGAGGAGGAGGAAAGCATCTGTCCATTGGGTATTAGTTAATCTGGGAAGGCAAGGCAGGGGATTTGGTTTCTTGGGGAGGAGGAGGAGGAGGAAGGGAAAGAGGAAGAATGATGTCAAGTGAAAAGAAAAAGAAAGGGGAGATAGAAAAACGAAGTTAATTACTGTAAAAGGGAGGAAATTGTGATAAAGTACGGTAAGAGAGAGAGAGAGAGAGAGAGAGAGAGAGAGAGAGAGAGAGAGAGAGAGAGAGAGAGAGAGAGAGAAATATATTTACTCAACCTACGTAAACTCTCTCTCTCACTCTCTCTCTCTCTCTCTCTCTCTCTCTCTCTCTCTCTCTCTCTCTCTCTCTCTCTCGCGTGATAGTACGAGAGAAGCTAAATTAACTTTCTCCTCCTGTGATTAACTAGAGAGAGAGAGAGAGAGAGAGAGAGAGAGAGAGAGAGAGAGAGAGAGAGAGAGAGAGAGAGAGAGATATTAGTTATTAAGTTTTATGGTCCAAAAATAGGATTGGTCTCTCTCTCTCTCTCTCTCTCTCTCTCTCTCTCTCTCTC
This sequence comes from Scylla paramamosain, assembly GCF_035594125.1. NCBI lineage: Eukaryota > Metazoa > Arthropoda > Malacostraca > Decapoda > Portunidae > Scylla > Scylla paramamosain. The sequence goes on along the minus strand of NC_087176.1, from coordinate 21,356,464 downwards.
TCTCTCTCTCTCTCTCTCTCTCTCTCTCTCTCTCTCTTCACTCAGGTCCTGTTAACCTACTTCTACTCTACTGACCCTTCCTTTCCTCCTCCTCCTCCTCCATTCTTATTCTTCTTGCAACTTTTTTTCCTAATTTTTTGTATTTTTTAACGCATTGTACTTTCAATCCCCTCTCTCTCTCTCTCTCTCTCTCTCTCTCTCTCTCTCTCTCTCTCTCTCTCTCTCTCTCTCTCGCTTCTTTTGTATTTCTTCTTTCCTTCTATACCTTTTTTCTTTCCTGTCATATTATTCCTTTCCTTATCTCCTTTCTTTTGTGTTTTGCTTCCTATTTCACTCTTCCTCTCTTCATTTTCTTATTGTCTCTATCTCCTTCCTGCTCTTTCTTTTTTTCGTCTACTTCATTTTTCCTCCTCCTTCCATCTGGTCTGTTTTTTTTTCTTTCGATTTTCACTTTCTCCTTCCGTTTCTTTCTCTTTTTTCTTTCGTTTTTTTTTTTCGTTTTCCATCCATCATCAAGTTTCTGTCTCCCTCTCTTTCTTGCTTTTTCTGTCCATATTTTACCTTTTCTTATATAGTATCTCTCTTTTCTCCCCCATTAATATTTTTTTCCTCATGTACTTTTTTTTATTTTATATTTATTTTATTCTCTTCATTTTTTCTTTATTTGTCTTTTACTTTTTTTCTTTGGTTACTCTTCCTCATTCTCATTCGTTACTTTCTTTTCCTTTTCTATCTTCCTTTCGCCCTCTGTCACATTCCTTTTATTCTACCCTGTCATTAATTCCTCCTCCTCCTCCTCCTCCTCCTTGAAGCCACTGAGTTAGCTTCTCATCTTTGTAAATTACTGGTTTGGAAATTTGTTTGAACAGACCTCAGATGCTTGAGCCAGGATAGGGTATGGGAGAGGGGAGAGAAGCAGGAGGGAGGAAGGGAAGGAGGAAAGAGGAGGAGGGGAGGAAGAAGTGAGGAATGAATAGTGGGAAAGAGGGAGGAATGTTTGTAAGAGTAAAGCTTCTCTCTCTCTCTCTGTATTGGAAGGAAAACACACATAAATCATTGATCTCCTCGCCTCACTTATCTCCTTCCTCGTTACTTTCCAGCCAATCCGTGATAATAGAGACACTAATGGACGGATCACCTGGAGACAACACCGGGAAAATAAAGTAAGAAATAAAGACAAGAACAAGAGATGCAACTTCATAGCGGTGTATATGCGGAGTATTTATTGATTTATTTTTCTATGTAGGAGGGACACCGGCCAAGGGCAATAGAGATCAAATAAAAGAAAAAAATAAAGGGCCTATTGAGATGCCGCTCCCCGAATAGGGTTCAAAGGGGTAATAATGATTTTTTTTTTAGTATCGTAAAGTTTGCGTGTTCTCTCTCTCTCTCTCTCTCTCTCTCTCTCTCTCTCTCTCTCTCTCTCTCTCTCTCTCTCTCTCTCTCTCTCTCTCTCTCTCTCTCTCTCTCTCTCTCGTCTCAAAATTTGTGGTGTAAGTTTATCATGATCTGCTGTTGTGATTCTGGGAAGTTCGAAGGGGGGATGGTAATGGAGGTGGTGGTAGTTGTTGTTGTTGTTGTTGTTGTTGTTGTTGTTGTTGTTGTTGTTGTTGTTGCTGGTGGTGGTGGTGGTGGTGGTGGTGATGTCGTAAGTAGTAGTCGCCGTAGAAAAGAAACAGTAGCAGGAACAGTAGCAGTACTGGTAACAGCAGCAGCAGCAGCAGGAGCAGCAGCAGCAGCAGCAGTACCAGTAGTAGTAGTAGTAGTAGTAGTAGTAGTAGTAGTAGTAGTAGTAGTAGTAGTAGTAGTAATAGAATTTTAGCAGTAATAGTAGCAGTAGTAGTAGTAGTAGTAATGATAGAGAGAGAGAGAGAGAGAGAGAGAGAGAGAGAGAGAGAGAGAGAGAGAGAGAGAGAGAGAGAGAGAGAGAGAGAGAGAGAGAGAGAGAGACCGGGGAAGATATGCAAACCCAGTGCAAAGCGAGGAGGGAGTTAGTGCGGCGAGAGGGACAGACGGAAGGATCACACTTACCTGATCTAAATGACAAGGGGAAAAAAAGAAAAGAAAAGTCATCAGTTTCTCGTGGCGTGTTGTGAATGGCGTCTGTTGGTGGGAGTCAAAATAAACGTCACGCTGGTTGGAAGTATGCTCGTTGGAAAGGTTCGCATCCTCGTACCTTTTTCAATCATATCCCGTCTACTCTTGACAGAATTCATTGGGAAGTTTTGAGGTCTGGGGGTGTTTTATGATTACAGTGTTAGCTTAGCAAGGATTATGTACCGCCAGTGGAAGAAAACATCAAAGGGAGTCTCAGTAATCATCTGTGCGGTGTGTAGGAAGAGCTTTGACATGAGGGCGAAGCTTTTCAAAACGCGCCAAGCTTTACAAATCACTGCTCCTTTATCGTCGTATCTGCCTCCCCGCCCGGTGACCCCCACGAGTGATATCCGATTACATGCATCTTTTTTAAATTGAAAGTGTAATGAAATACAGCGATAAAGGATAAGACAGTAATAGGCTTTTTTTGTAAATTATTGACATTTTATAATTACTTTCTATATTCCGTGTATATATATATATATATATATATATATATATATATATATATATATATATATATATATATATATATATATATATATATATATATATATATTTTTTTTTTTTTTTTTTTTTTTTTTCTTTGTGTTTGGTTATTTGGATTCATGGAGGCAGGTTTATGTATAGTTGACAATTGAAGAAACATAATCCCCGCCTGGAGCTTTTAGAGGAACATTAGGGAAAGAGGACTGCAAGCAAGCAGGATCAGTAGTGCCAGCCTTCACCACGCTCGCCTCCTCGCCCTCGTGAAAGACGCAGCGGGAAAACTGACAGGAGTGGAGGCTGGAGGAATATACACTCTGGCCCGCTTTTGGCACGCTTTGCTCTCTCACCACGACTATTTTCAAAAGCCACAGAGATGATTAGCCGGGTTCTTGAGTGTTTCTCTTGCTAATAGGATAGAAATCTTGTTAATATATCACTAGAATTGTAAAAAACACCCTTAAAAACCAGTGTCATTTCAACTAGAGCCTTTTGAATGTAGTGGAGGTGCGGCGAAGAACGTTTCAGATTCCTTTGTATTGACAGGAAGTACAGCTTAGGGATGAGCGTACGTGGGAAACCATTTTTTTTCCCTAGAGACTGTGGGAGGAAGCTGAGAATGGGAGGGACCTTGAAAAAATAGGGATAAAAATAGTGGAAGGAAACTATAGCCAACAGTAGAGTATGTAGTTAATGAGTGGACGCTGCTGTGACGAACAAGTGGTAGCTGACGTGTCCTCCATTGTGGTGTGTGGACAGTGGTTCAGTAAATCTCACAGGAAAGATGAACTCGCATGAAAAGTTTGAAATAAATAAGAAATTGTGAAAGGCTAAAGAAAGGAAGTGTAATTCAGAAGCACGTAACTTCACTGAGCCTCACTCACACTCTTGTCATCAACTCTGTCACGGTAATTTTGTGGACACAGTAACGCTGCTGCTGACTTGCCTTCGTTCCCTGGTGAGTGTCCGTATTCACATCTTGACCTGAAACGTGCAGCAAACCGATGTTGTTTATAAGGTACTAGTTCATTCGCATAGGAATAATCTTTTTTCTTGCAATTAAATTATAGTTTTGATAGAAATATGACGTGAATATGACGTATTTCAGAACAAGACCAACCAGCGAACGATATCACTCGGCAGTGTTCCCACGCTGACGTGTCCTCAGGCGGGAAAATTACAGTGAAAGACTATGTAATACAGAGTAGTGAAAGAACGACGAGTGTATTCCAGGTCCCAGTAAGAACATGCTGGAGGGCGACACGTAAAATTATGTAAATGAAAACGATTGGAAAACTTAATGCTGTTGAGTGAAATTAAAGAGAAAATATCTTTAGTATTGAGAGATGTATACAGTTATGTTTGTCGGAGAAATTCTGGAACGTTATAATTATCTACCATACGCTCTTAGCTTTGGTTTACTTGTTGTTAAATACAGCACGGTGGATTGTGTGTGTTCCTGGTGGCGCGAGGCGTGGCGTGTCCAGTGGTGAGACCTGAGCTGTGTGTGTGTGTGTGTGTGTGTGTGTGTGTGTGTGTGTGTGTGTGTGTGTGTTTTTTTTTTTTTTTTTTTTTTTTTTATGTAGGAAGGATACTGGCCAAGGGCAACAAAAATCTAATAAAAAAAAATGCCCACTGAAATGCCAGTCCCTAAAAGGGTCAAAGCAGTAGTCAAAAATTGGTGGATAAGTGTCTTGAAACCTCCCTCTTGAAGGAATTCAAGTCATAGGAAGGTGGAAATACAGAAGCAGGCAAGGAATTCCAGAGTTTACCAGAGAAAGGGATGAATGATTGAGAATACTGGTTAACTCTTGCGTTAGAGAGGTGGACAGAATAGGAGTGAGAGAAAGATGAAAGTCTTGTGCAGCGAGGCCGCGGAAGGAGGGGAGGCATGCAGTTAGCAAGATCAGAAGAGCAGTTAGCATGAAAATAGCGGTAGAAGACAGCTAGAGATGCAACATTGCGGCGGTGAGAGAGAGGCTGAAGACAGTCAGTTAGAGGAGAGGAGTTGATGAGACGAAAAGCTTTTGATTCCACCCTGTCTAGAACAGCAGTATGAGTGGAACCCCCCAGACATGTGAAGCATACTCCATACATGGACGGATAAGGCCCTTGTACAGAGTTAGCAGCTGGGGGGTGAGAAAAACTGGCGGAGACGTCTCAGAACACCTAACTTCATAGAAGCTGTTTTAGCTAGAGATGAGATGTGAAGTTTCCAGTTCAGATTATAAGTAAAGGACAGACCAAGGATGTTCAGTGTAGAAGAGGGGGATAGTTGAGTGTCATTGAAGAAGAGGGGATAGTTGTCTGGAAGATTGTGTCGAGTTGATAGATGGAGGAATTGAGTTTTTGAGGCATTGAACAATACCAAGTTTGCTCTGCCCCAATCAGAAATTTTAGAAAGATCAGAAGTCAGGCGTTCTGTGGCTTCCCTGCGTGATATGTTTACCTCCTGAAGGGTTGGACGTCTATGAAAAGACGTGGAAAAGTGCAGGGTGGTATCATCAGCATAGGAGTGGATAGGACAAGAAGTTTGGTTTAGAAGATCATTAATGAATAATAAGAAGAGAGTGGGTGACAGGACAGAACCCTGAGGAACACCACTGCTAAAAAAAAGTATTTCATTGACTTTTTATTTATTTGTTTTTATTTTATTTTATTTGTTTATTTATTTATTTTTGTTTATTTATTTATTGCATTTATTTATTTATTTTTTTTGCCAATATTAAACAGAATCCGAGGTAGCTCTTAAGTTGTGCAAAGAAGGAAATGGTTTCATCACGCAGACTTGTACCAAATGTCAGTACTAAACAGCTTTCCACTGTCGGACACACACACACACACACACACACACACACACACACACACACACACACACACACACACACACACACACCTACAGGGACTGAAATAGATCCCATATCAGACAAACTTGAAGACGTATATTAAGACTGACTTCCACAATATGTCTTTCAACGCAAGATGATGCTGAGAGAGAGAGAGAGAGAGAGAGAGAGAGAGAGAGAGAGAGAGAGAGAGAGAGAGAGAGAGAGAGAGAGAGAGAGAGAAAGGCCGCGATGTGCCTGGCTGGAAAAATAACAAAAGAACAAGGCCAGGTCTCTCTCTCTCTCTCTCTCTCTCTCTCTCTCTCTCTCTCTCTCTCTCTCTCTCTCTCTCTCTCTCTCTCTCTCTCTCTATCGGCTGGAAATGCGGGAGCGTACTATTGCATGAAAAGTGAAAAAAGGAGATTCAGGTGCTAGAAAAAAAAAGGGCGAAACAAGAGAGAGAGAGAGAGAGAGAGAGAGAGAGAGAGAGAGAGAGAGAGAGAGAGAGAGAGAGAGAGAATGCCAGCTCAGTGTCCTCGCCATGGTAACCTCAGTCGCTCCCATGTTACTTTAAGGCTGCTATTAAATTTGAACAAGTAATTAAACACCTACCAATATCAGCTTTAAATTTAGATACCCACTGCACTGCAGCGAGCACACAACACTCAGGTTTGGAAACGTAGGTGAGTTTAAGAACACGAGAAAGTAAGGCAAGCTGCAAGAAGCCATCAGGCCTGCACGTGGCAGTACCTGTAGGAAATATGCCTGTACCTTTTTTTCATCTACCATCCCACATCAGTAAATTTCTCTAATATTTTTTTAAAGCTCCTCTCTCTCTCTCTCTCTCTCTCTCTCTCTCTCTCTCTCTCTCTCTCTCTCTCTCTCTCTCTCTCTCTCTCTCTCTCTCTCTCTCTCTCTCACCACTTAAGCTTGGAATTATAGTAAAAGGAAGCAGCGGTGTGTAAGTCATCTACTCTCTCGCTCTCTCTCTCTCTCTCTCTCTCTCTCTCTCTCTCTCTCTCTCTCTCTCTCTCTCTCTCTCTCTCTCTCTCTCTCTCTCTCATCCTCTTTATATCAACACATTCCGTATATCGTAAGGACCAAACTGTCTGCTGCTGTTTATTTCATCCTTTGTTTTCTTTTGTTTCATTTTTTGTGTTCCTTTGTGTTGCTCTGCCCACAAGTTCCTACGCACCGCACATTAACCCCCAGGTGCACTAATTACGTAACCCAGTGTAGCCCTCAGCGTAGGCCTACTGCTGCCGTGCCTAAGTAAGCAGGTTACCTAACGCCTTTAGTACCCACGCCTTGATTACCTGTACTCTTAGGCGACTTGTAACTACGACTGCATCTCTCTCTCTCTCTCTCTCTCTCTCTCTCTCTCTCTCTCTCTCTCTCTCTCTCTCTCTCTCTCTCTCTCTCTCTCTCTCTCTCTCTCTCATGGTTAAGAGGAAGGGAAGGAGTTGAAGGCAAGGGAAGGACGGAGGAAAAGGGAGAGAAAAGGAGGGACGGAGAGTAGAGGGAGTAGGATAAAGGGTGCCTATTAAGAGCTTGCACTTACAACTAACATATCACACACACACACACACACACACACACACACACACACACACACACTTGCTTTTCGAGATGGTATCCAAACCACTCCGTTCACAAAATGTCTTTCGATTCGGATGTATAGACTACAAGCTTCATGAAGGCACCATGGGGATCCGCACACACTAATATAATGTTCACTAACGCATCCACTCACCCACTCAACCATATTCACCCACTGACATCCATCCATCCACCCACAGCCAGATCCCCATCCTTTTATTCATCGACTCACACTCACCCACCCACGAGATACTTATTGATACAGTTTGACTTGTGGATGAGTGAATTATTGTGTGGATGGATAGGTGGATGGGTGAGTGGATGCGTGGATGGGTGGGTGGGTGAGTTGGTGTGTGGATGGATATTTGGCTGGGTGGATACATGAGTGAGTAAATGGGTGTGTGGATGAGTAGATGCACTGATGTGTGGAATAAATGAATGGGTGGATGGACTGATATGTGGATGGAAGGGTGAGAAGCTAGGGTGACTGATAGATGGAAGGATGGATGAATGTGCTGTAGGTAGGCGTGTGGATAGATGTGTGGATGGGGTGTGTCAGTGGGTCAGTAGGTGGATGAGAAGCTGAATGGTTGTATGGATAAGTGGGTGGTGGGTGGATGAGTGGATGTGTTGGTGGGTGGGTAGACGAATGGATGGATCGATGGGAGTCAGTGGGGGGAGGCATATATGACCTAGGTACCATCCGCCCCAGTACCAAGTGACTAGCTCCCAAAAATGGTTGTGCGATAATGCTGGCAGACTAAACTGTTATGATTACCTCCAGTACGATAAGTGTTGTCTGTGAAGCTAAGCAAGGCACCGCGAGAGAACAAGATGTCATGTGTCTATAAATACGTAACAGAAAATATTTATCAATGGAAGTAAACAACAGGGGTGACGGAAGCAAAATTCTCAGTATCAGTAATTACAATAGGACAAGGAATAATAGGTTCAGGCTTGAAAAAGTTAGATTTAAAAAGAGATAGAAAGGAATTGGTTCTCGCGTACAGTGGTAGATGAACGGAATAGACTCAGTAATCAGGTTGTTAGTGCTCTGTCAGAAGCTTGAGAAAAGTGTAGATATATTTAGGAATAAGGATAACAGAAAGAGGATAATATAATAATAATAGATAATAGATGATAATATGATATGATAGTAATAATATAATGAGAGATAATAGGAAGAAATAGGTAGGTATGTTTCATACAGGGACTGCCACGTGTAGGCCTGATGGCTTCTTGCAGCTTCCTCAATTTTCTTATATTATGTTCTTAAATTTGAGTAATTTATTAGCTTCTAATACAGTGCTTGTAGAATCATACACATCTTATAATGTTATTTTGTACCACAGTTTGTTTAAGAAAGACGACACGTACAGCCACAGACAGATACACAACACGTGAGGTGGGGATCACACACAGTATAATGTGTGGTCATTAGTGCTTCAATAGAAAGCTGGTGACGAATGCTGCACAACACACCACACACTCTGGGCAAACCTCACCTCTCTGTTTCTGTATGGTAACCAGAATTTAAGTTTTCATCTTACGAATGCCTAAGAATGATAATAATAATAATAATAATAATAATAATAATAATAATAATAATAATAATAATAATAATAATAATAATGATAATAATAATATTTGTTATTATTATTATTATTATTATTATTGTTATTATTATTATGAGTAGTAGTAGTAGTTGTAGAAGTAGTAGTAGTAGTAGTAGTAGTAGTATAGTAGTAGTAGTAGTAGTAGTAGTAGTAGTAATAATAACAATAATAATAATAATAATAATAATAATAATAATAATAATAATAATAATAATAATAATAGTAAATAGTTGTGAATGGCTGATGCAATGGCACGCAAGTTTCTTATTGGTCGTAGCCGGTCACTGAGTTGCCAGCGAGGGATTACCTCCTGCGCCCTTAGACACTGATTGCACTGCACGTGGTTCCCTGCCTGTGAACCCTGAAGACCGTACTCTGTAAGGAGGCAACACTGCCGAGAGCCGTCACAGCTTGGAGTTGGTGAAAAGCACTTCAGGCAAACTGCCACCTCAGGCCAAGTACTGCCTGGGGGGTACCTTCAGCCAAAACATTAGACTACAGGATTAAACATGAACGGTCAACGGAATTTTGAGAAATACATCCGTGGCGTGTGTGTCGTGGAGAATGGCGACATTCTCCGCGGCCCCCCACGCAAGGTGAAGGTGTCCCTGCATCACCTCGACGCCCCAGCGCCTCGCTGGTGCTGCTGCTGCTGGCCACGCACACCGAGCTGCGACAAGGTGGCCAAGTTTAAATTCAACAAGCAGAAGAGCGAGGCCAGTCTCCAGAAGTACACGTCGCTGGAGACGGCCATATACATGAACGGCATGGTGTTCCAGGAGTACTGGAAGCCAGGCAAAGCGGCGGTGAAGGTGTCAGTCACGCAGCGGCGAGGAAAGAAGCTAGTCCTCTTCGCCCGCCTGACAACCTTCCTGGACGAGATGCGGGACAGAGAAACGGAGCAATTCGTCCTCTACGTTACGGTATCAGGATTTCGGATCATTACGAAGGACAAGACGGCATCAGGAGGCGAGGAGAAGCGCGCTCCTCAGAAAAAGACCAGACACGCGTCACGACAGAAAGGAGAGTGCGATAAAAGCGAACATTACGAAAAGAAGGAAAAGATCGACTACATGACCTCTTTGTTAACCAGCTTTAAGGAGAAAAAAGAAGAGCCCGCCCAAATCTTAACCTGTCCAGAGGTCGTGAAGTTGCCGCCAGTAATCCCGATGCTTGCAGTTCAAACCAACAACTTGACGGCAAGTCGCTGCTCTCCATTCCACAAAGAGGCTCCTGCTGCACGGGAACAGCACGCCACCGCATCTCGTCCCGCCCTTCGCGAATTGCAGCCGTCAATGAATCGTAACGAACAGCAAAGCACTGCATCTTGTTCCGTCCTTCGCGAAGCTCAGCCGTCCAAGAACCGTAAAGAATTAGACAAGAAAGTACAGATGGTTCAGGTTCAGGGAAAAGACGAGCGATCCATTGAAAGCGAGAAGAAAACTCCTGTCGAAGGAAAGGAGACTGCGGCTTGGGAGGGAAAAGATGAAAAGGAGGAGACGAACACTGTCGATGTGGAAAACGCCGCTTCTGAAACAGAAAGCAGAGATAAGGAGGAGAAAGACAATACTGAAAAACAAGATGGGAAGAAGGAAGACGACCAAGGAATAATGAGTGAAGTACAGTTAGTTCAGGAAGGAGAGGATAAAGAATTTAAAAGTCATGAAAAGAATACAGGTGAAGAAGAGGAAGCCCCAGCTTGGGAAGACTATGGTGAAGATGAGACAGAAAAAGTGGAGACGGACACTGGTGATGTGGAAGGCATCCCTGCAGAGAAGAACACAGACGAAGAAGAGAAAGACGCTGATAGAGGAGATATTACAAAGAAGGAAAAGGAACCAGGAACAATGAGTGACATGCAGCTGGTTCAGGAAGGAGACGATGAAGATCCTAAAGGAGAGGAAGAGAGTCCACGTGAAGGAAAGGAAACTGAAGCTTGGGAAGACTATAATGAGCAGGAGACTGGAAAGAAGGAGATGGACGCTGAAGAATTGAGCAGCGTCCCTCCAGAGAAAGAGTGTACTGATGACTGGGAAGACTATGATGAGCATGACACTGGAAAGCAGGAGACGGTCACTGAAGAGGTGAACAGTGTCCCTCCAGAGAAAGAGTGTACTGATGATTGGGAAGACTGTGATGAGCATGTCACTGGAAAGCAGGAGACGGTCACTGAAGAGGTGAACTGTGTCCCTCCAGAGAAAGAGTGTACTGATGATTGGGAAGACTATGATGAGCATGACACTGGAAAGCAGGAGACGGACACTGAAGAGGTGAACAGCGTCCCTCTAGAGAAAGAGAACACTGAAGACTGGGAAGACTGTGATGAGTATGACATTGGAAAGGAGGAGACGGACGCTGACGAGATGAACAGCGTCCCTCCAGGGAAAGAAGCATGGGAAGACTATAATGAGCATGACTTTGGAAAGGAGATGGACGCTGACGAGGTGAACAGCGTCCCTCCAGAGAAAGAGAATACTGAAGATTGGGAAGACTATGATGAGCATGACACTGGAAAAGAGGAGACGGACGCTGACGAGGTGAACAGCGTCCCTCCAGAGAAAGAGAATACTGAACATTGGGAAGACTATGATGAGCATGACACTGGAAAAGAGGAGACGGACGCTGACGAGGTGAACAGCGTCCCTCCAGAGAAAGACGAGGCAGATCAGGAAGTCAAAGAAGATGCTGAGAGGGAATGTGTTTCACTGAAGGTCAAGGAACCAGGAATAATGATTGACACGCAGATGGTTCAGGAAGGAGACTATGAAGACGCTCACAGTGAGGAAAAGAGTCCAGCTGAAGAAGAGACTGCAACGGAAGGTGACCATGAGACTAAAAAGGAGACGGACGCTGAAGAGCCAACACCGGTGAGGAAGATGACGCCGAGAGTGAAGGCAAAGAAGGAACTGGATTTGAGAAAGAAAACATTGCCGTGTAGCTACAAACGTAACGTGCTCTCGCTGAAAAGAAACAGAAAAGCGTCAGGAGAGAAGAAAAAGCGCTACAAGAGGATAAATGTGAAATCAGTCCGCAGTAAGATTGACTCTCACCGCAGCGTCCCTGCTGATTACAAACCCGAGGTGGATTTGAGTGTACTGGAATCGCAGCCGCCACCCCCAGGCCCCGCGCGAGTGAGGTGGGCCCGAGAGGTGGCGGCCCTCAGAACGCGGCTGCGTACCCGGAAACAGACTAGTGCGCGGAGCCTTGTTCACGGCTCGCGCGCCGCTCACCGCTGAGTCACTCCTACTGAGGACAAACTTCGTGAATGCGACAAAGATAATAACGAAAACAAAATCTTCTATCGATTAACTAAGACGCCTAAACATTAAGTGATTCTCCGCTGAGGATCAGGACTGAGCGATTCTTTCTTTTTTTGGAATTATTTTCTCGATGAAAATAATTTCAGAAAAAGAAAAAGACAAAGAAAAAGATCCATCTATTAACATCGATTAATTAAGACGCCTAAACATTAAGTGACTCTCCGCTGAGGATCAAGACTGAGCGATTCTTTCTTTTTTTAGAATTATTTTCTCGATGAAAATTATTCCAAAAAAAGAAAGAGAAAAAAAAGAAAAGATCCATCTATTAACGAAGAATTAAGTGAGTGATGCACCACTGAGGAACAAGGTTGTGGGAGAGGAAGCCAGAAAATATGATATGATAGTGATATGAAAATATGATGATATTATTAAATGTATTATGACAAATCTATCATTATTATTCTCACGGGACAGACATTTATATTACAGCAGCATAATAGTGTGTGTGTGTGTGTGTGTGTATGGAAGCCATCTCCCATGCATACAAATTCAATTTTAATTTTCTTGACCTTATTTACTTTATGTATTATGGGAAGAGGGGTGAAAGGTATGGTCCACTACTACTGCTGCTACTGTTACTACTACTATTACTACTACTACTACTACTACTACTACAACCATTACCACCACTGCCATTGCTACTGCTACAACTGTTGCTACTACTGCTACTACTAGTACTACTACTACTTTCTCTCTCTCTCTCTCTCTCTCTCTCTCTCTCTCTCTCTCTCTCTCTCTCTCTCTCTCTCTCTCTCTCTCTCTCTCTCTCAACAAAATCTAGCACTATTTTGAAATACCTTAAAACCAAAAGTGCTAACAAGTAAATGGAAAATAACACAATAAAACAATCGAATCTGAAAAAAAAACAGTAAAAGACTGAGAAAAATAAACATAAGAAGAACAAAAATATAAAAAAGTAAGATTTTTTAAAGATAAATGATTAAAAAATGAGAGAGAGAGAGAGAGAGAGAGAGAGAGAGAGAGAGAGAGAGAGAGAGAGAGAGAGAGAGAGAGAGAGAGAGTCATAATGAGAATCACGTACCCAGCATTCAAGAAAAAAAGCGAAGGTAAAATGCAAAGGAAGAAGCGCAAGAGGTGTAACTGAAAACAAAGGAGCAAGGAGGACAGGTGGGACAGGTGGAGCAGCAAGGGAGAAAACGACAACACTCTGAGAACGGCAGATCGTGCATGACTCATAGACTGAAGCACAGGACGACGCGGAAGCAATCGAGGCGCAGAGGAGACACACGGAGATGTAATTGAGCTGAGAAAGAAAGAAAGAAAGAAAGAAAGAAAGAAAGAAAGAAAGAAAGAAAGAAAGAATACATGTGGTATAATTTTGACAGAGACACGGAACACACGGAAAAAAGATATGAGAGAGAGAGAGAGAGAGAGAGAGAGAGAGAGAGAGAGAGAGAGAGAGAGAGAGAGAGAGAGAGAGAGAGAGAGAGAGAGAGAGAGAGAGAGAGTCACAAACAAAATCTTAGTCTGAAATAATGTAGACAACTGAAAGAAAAAAAAAATTTCTAGAAACCAGAAAGATATCACACAATTTGAAACTGACAAAAAAAAAAAAAATTCAGGTAAGGAAATTTCAATCCGGTAAGAATAAAGAAGGGAAGAATTTTCTGGGCGAGGGAAAAAAAATAATGCAAGACTGAAAGGAGAGTTACTTTGGTACTTATGAGAGAGAGATGGAAGAAGGATTGAAGAGAAAGCAACCAATAAACAAAGAGAAATGTAATCTAATCTAATGAACTACGAGAGAAACTTATAGTCAGAGAGAGAAAAGTACTGATGAGGGAGAGATGGAAGGATTGAAGAGAAGGCAACCAATAAACAAACAGAAATCTAACCTAACCTAGTGAACTACGAATGAGAAACGTATAGTCACAGAGAGAGAGAGAGAGAGAGAGAGAGAGAGAGAGAGAGAGAGAGAGAGAGAGAGAGAGAGAGAGAGAGAGAGAGAGAGAGAGAGAGAGAGCACTAGAGTAGATATTCCGAAACCTGAGAATGAGAGGTAGGCACAATTTGCCTGACAGATGCTCGTGTATTTGGAGAGAGGAAGTGAAGCACATCCCTACAGACTGAGCAGCAGCAATCACCCGCCCCATTCAAGCACAAGTGTAAGGAAAGAATGAGCGAATACACAGTGACACCTGTTATGTGGGGTAGGTGTCGGGACAGGACAGCCGTAAGTTGTAGGTACATGTACAGACTGTGGTTTCTATATTAAGGCCAGCAAGAAACGAATACTGCCGTGGCAGACCCTGAGCGCGTGGCTGCCTCGGAAGCACCAGCCAGACTGAGGATTAAAGGGTTGCCAAGCGTGCAATAAATGGAGGTACAAAATGAAACATGGTACGGTATATTACATATCCACAACACCCAGACTGTGAAGGTGGAGAGATCCATGGCGCACTTGGTGTAGTAAAGGCCCTATTCAGACATGATTGGCCAGGTTCTCCAGAGAACTTCTCTTGTTAATAATGTAGGAAGCTAGTCAATCTGCCACTACAACCATGAAAACACCCTTAAAGATCCGTAGCACTTCAGGTGAAGACGTTTGGAAGTAGTCAGGACGCTGGCAAGGATGTTTACGAATATGGTCTTAAAGCTGGTGCACAATTCTGATATAAGAGCATGAGAGCATAACAAAATAAAAGAAGTTGTAAGAAACTGTCTACAAATAGTGTCGTGCAGCAAAGTCCTTAGTCATTAGATTTCTTTAAGATGTCAGATGAATTCCTGGATGAATATTGCAGGTGGTAAGCTTTATTAAGTGCTCAAGAGCTGCCTTGTGTGGACTGACTGACCTTTTGCAGGCTCCTTACTTTATGTTACGTTGTTAAACCTGTCAAGGGACCTTTTCGCTGCCAATTTGTTTTTCTCATTATTATGCAATGATATTATTAACTCATTATTTTTTTATGTTTTCAAGATGGATGAAAAGAATATAAGAAATTTAAAATATTATTTTTATCCGACATGTAACTGAAATTCCATTGTTAAAATATTTTTTTTTATTTTTAGCGAGGAGCAACGAGGCAAACTTTTAATATAAATTGACATCTGTGTTTTTGCTCTGCCGCACAAACAAATTTAGTGTTCCGGGGTAGAAGCAGAGCAGAGTGCGTCCCTTAACCTTTCTTTGTGCATTGACTTCCCGTGAAGTATTTGACTGAAGTGCCAGGAGGCAGTGGTGGAGTGCGAGGTTATCCAGATGGGAAATATAAATGAAACTAGTCACAATTATCACACAGCTGTCTGGAACAAAGGCACTGGGAGGAAAACTGTTGAAACAAAGAAGACAAAACTAAAGTATCTGCGTAGAGTCTGACAAATTATATCAATTTGATTTTTCTGAGGCAAGAATGAAATGAAAAGCGAAATCAGTAGCTCCGCAAGAGCTGATAAATAACGAAAATCAAGGCGAATAGAAATAAAGTAAAGAAAAAGTGGAAAAGCCTCAATAGTACAAAGAGAAAACACGTCAGTAATGTGTTGTGTAAGGCTTTCAAATATACGATAATGAGAACCTTTTTAATACGAGGCGGAAAACTCGTCACAGCACATCCACGGAGACGAGGTTATTGAGGTTAAGCAGAGGAGCCTCGAGGAGAGATTAAAGAGGTTAATGACAGGATGAGCAACTCCCTGGATGAGAGGACATCATTACACAACCGTGAAGGGAAGCGCGCCAAGACATCCAACAATATATTACTTTTTCTAGCATATTTCTATGTAAGTGTGTACGAAGGACAAAAAAAAAGTTATGACTCCTATAGGGTAAAAAATAAAAAGTATCCAAAATTTGAAGTGTCTTAACTGTATACTTGATAATCGTCATTTCCCTTGAGATCATCTTCATAATATAACATACCAGTAACCATCACTATGTTAGAAATATTGCTGAATCACAGGACTGGCCGTGACTTTTCTGTTCCTAGATTCAATTACTTTTCTAACTGAAGGAGGAGAGAGAGAGAGAGAGAGAGAGAGAGAGAGAGAGAGAGAGAGAGAGAGAGAGAGAGAGAGAGAGAGAGAGAGAGAGAGAGAGAGAGAGAGTGTGTGTGTGTGTGTGTGTGTGTGTGTGTGTGTGTGTGTGTGTGTGTGTGTGTGTGTGTGTGTGTGTGTGTGTGTGTGTGTGTGTGTGTGTGTGTGTGTGTAAAGGAAGTGGCGGAAGATAGAGAAGTTTGGGATAGTTAAGGATGGTTAAGGATGGTGACAAATGCAGTCCGGCAGGTGACAATTGGAAGACGCAGCTCGGAAGGAGAGGAGAAGCCATTAGCAGAGGTACACAGTGATCCGTTACTGGAGGGGAAGGTGAACTGATCCGCTGTCGCCCAAAGGAAACAAACCATTGGCAAGAAATCCAGCGTTCCCTCTCTTGCCATCTGCTCCTGTGCTGGCCAGACGTCACCTGGGACACAACCCTGACGCAATGTGCTGTTTCAGAGACCTTACAGAAATGCACACAGGAAAAATCATATTTGAAGACAATAAAAGCATACAGCATAACGACTATCCCAGGGACCCTATGAAAATACACAGCAGAACTTCCTTTTTTCCAGGCTTTACAAAAACGTACAGAGCAGAATAATTATTAGGAAAAGACTATAAAACTGCACACACCAGAACTCATTATTTCAGAGGCACTACATAAACAACGAAGTATAACTATTTGGAAAAATCCCTGTAACCTCACTACGTATTTGGAAATTATACTATGAACCTAAGAGCTTAAGAAGCCAAAACAACAGTCAACAGGTCACAATTCCAAACTACGCCTCAGTCTCCAAGTCTTCCCACACAAGCATAACCTGAGTTCAGACACGTGTAGCCAGTCCACGCCAGGGATTACAGCACCAGCCATCACCTGCAGCCATTCACGTCCGCCTCAGTCCAGACGCGCCGGGGCAAGAGGTGCTCAGTTGGCCTTTCAAGACAGTAATACCACTAACGATGCATAACACCCACACCACAGCGGCCCCACTCCACGTGCCTCTGATCTATCCCTCAATTGGCTTTACACACAACTACCCGCTACTGATGCAGCCAATCCCTTCACTGCTCCATAAGACAGACCCGTTCATAACCGCCCCTCTTCACCCTGCCGGTGTCTATCAACCCCTGTGTAGAGGAGAGGGGGCAAGGCAGAGGTAATAGAGGTAAGGGTAGCAAGTAACACAGGCCCCATAGCAGATACAACCTTCGTAGAGCGCTGGAGAGAGGCAGTGAGGAGGCTAACGAGGCCTAACACACTCTTGAAGGGAACCTGAGAGGGGGAGACAGTAGGTGTGTGGATCACAGGGCACGCCAGCCGGTACAGGGGGCCAGTGACGCTTGCTATGGGGACTGACTCCTGGCAGCCTGACAATCTCATTGGTGCTAATTAGGTGAAGGGTGACAAGGTTAGGAAGTTACATTACTGTTAGTTCTTATAATATTCTTTTGCTGCTACCAGTGTTGTTGCTGCTGCTGTTTTTGTTATTATTATTATTATTATTATTATTATTATTATTATTATTATTATTATTATAATTATTATTATTATTATTATTATTATTAACATTATTATTATTATTATTATCATTATTATCATTATTACTATTATTATTATCATTACACCACCACCACCACCACCACCACTACCACACGTTATAATAACAAGCCTAACACTACCATAATCACCACTACAACCATCAATACCACAACATAACAACAAACCCTTAACACACTCATTGACACCACCATCAACACCAACATCAGCAACACAATCATAATTCTAACACCACGGCCACTCTTCCTACACGCATCCAATCATGACGCTGCGAGACACAAACACCACTCTATGTTTCCCTTCCCTGTCACATTTCCTTACCCTTCCCTCGCAATGTTTTCCTTTCTCTATCACACTCCCTCACTCCCTTCCCCTCCCCCCGCATAGCCGCCTCCCCAACAGGTTGTCTGGACCATTACTTTATTTAATCTCAAGACAATGTCACACACAGGAGTTCCTTATTTTCTCCCACCGACCAAATCTCCCGGGAACTGCTATTGTAAGACATGGAATCCTCCTTTATCCCGTTTTTTTTTTTTTTTTTGATGTACGCTTTAGATTTATTCATGTCTGGTGAGGTCCGGCGGTGACTACACAATTACGTACACTACACGTCTGTCTCTTATGTTTCCTCAGTGAAGGCGAAGATAAACTACATTGATAACCCCGAACCTTGTAACAAAGTCCATATTATCTCTTTCTTTGAGTGTGTGTGTGTGTGTGTGTGTGTGTGTGTGTGTGTTTCTTTCACGAGTTTTCTCTGTGAGC
Organism: Scylla paramamosain; assembly: GCF_035594125.1. NCBI lineage: Eukaryota > Metazoa > Arthropoda > Malacostraca > Decapoda > Portunidae > Scylla > Scylla paramamosain. The sequence goes on along the minus strand of NC_087176.1, from coordinate 21,338,190 downwards.
GTGTGGTAATTCTAATCTATATTGCCTTTCTGTGGTGGTAATTACTAAGATCTTACGTAATTTTTATCTTCTGTTTTTCTTGCACGTATGTATTTTTTTCTGTCCTTCCACGATGGTTTCCAATGTGGCAAGTCTCAGCCATGTGAAGGGGAAAAAACAACCTCACGTAGTTCTCCGTGTCTCGTCTCTTTCTTGCATTTGTGCGTCTTTTTCACAACAGTAACCTGTATAATAATGAGTAAGGTATGTTAATTTTCGTCTTCGTGATGGAAATAACATAAGCCTGCCATAAAATTCTGCTTCTCATCTCTTTCTTAAACTTTTATCTTTTTTTTTTCAGTATCGCTTCAATAAAGGTTCTTTGTGTGGTAAACCTGAACTGTATTGCTTCTCTGTGCTGGTCACGTCACGAGCTGAAATAACTCAAATGCCATGTTAACTATCCAGGCTGCTTCTCTTTCCCACACTTCTAGTTTTGTCAGTCTCCTTCACAATGGTTCTGTGTGGTAAATCCAAAACAATGTCATTTCTCTGTCGTCAAAAGAAAAACAAATGTCACGTAACTTTCCGTGTCATCTTTCTCTCATGCTAGCGTTTATATTTTTCTATTTTATGTATTTATTCATTATTGACCACTCATTACTACCACACTAACTCATACTCATTACTCCATGCATGACCTCAGCGTACCTTATTTTTCTACCTTAACTTATAATTAGCAGTCTTTAAAAATAAATCACTACCACATTTATTTCAGTCCTGGTGGAGTCACAGGCGCGGGTGTCGCTGATCCCCGGCCGTGTGATCACCGTTTTTATTTCACGAATAATATGTAAAAGTTATTTGCAAAATCTCAGTTTTGATCAGATTTAATTATTCACGGAGAATATTATTTGACCTCACTTTAAATACTTCAATGGCAAAAAAGCCTCCCTGTAAAATAAAATTAATGAACATATTAATTTATAGTTGGCAGCGATACGGAACACATTATTTCTGCCTAAACTTTTCAGTCGTGGCGTCTGGCGCTCGACGTATGTTCGGCTGCCTATCTGACTGACCGGCTAACAGACTGACTGACTGGCTGAGTGACGATTAAATGATGGTCTAACTAACGGACTTGATGACTGCCATTAGTACCAAAAAAAAAAAAAAAAAAAAATGAAAGCCTTCTCCCTCAAATAAATAAATAAATAAATAAATAAGGAAATAAATTAATAAAGCCTGTTAAACTATTGGTAATCATGAAAACTCTTGCAAACCCCGATAACTGCCACTGGGGTCCTTTAGGAGTCGCAGAAACGAGAATGAGATCTAAAGTGTGACGCTCTGATATTTATTTTTCAGTCTCACGTCTTTCTCATGCTGTTGTTATTACTTTAATGACTCACTTTTATAATTAATGGGCTTATACTCTCATTAATATATATATATATATATATATATATATATATATATATATATATATATATATATATATATATATATATATATATATATATATATATATATATATATATATATATATATATATATATGTTTTTTTTTTTTTTTTTTTTTTTCTGGAGGATTGAGTGTGTGTGTGTGGGTGGGTGGGTGTGGATGTGGAGTCAGTCAGTCTCTCTCTCTCTCTCTCTCTCTCTCTCTCTCTCTCTCTCTCTCTCTCTCTCTCTCTCTCTCTCTCTCTCTCTCTCTCTCTCTCATGCAAATAAATAAATAATGCTCAACTAACACCCACTTATTTTCATGCTCCCCTCTGTGCACACACACACACACACACACACACACACACACACACACACACACACACAACTTTCCTCGTTAGCTCCGGGACACAATGTTCAGGCCACTGTCGCCTCCACCTCGTGTGTTTAATGGACACAATGGATAGCACAGTTCAGTGATTTTCTCCTTGAATTATGAAGGAAGTGTTGGTAGTCCTGCTACTGATTCCCTGCCGCCGAGGGACCGCTGCTGACTCCCCCGCCGCAGCCACCGTGACGTGACAACCCCTCGCCGCCCCACACTTCAGCAGCCCCGCGTCACGATTCGCCTGTCACGTTCAGCGAGGTCTCCATTCTTAAACGCTTTGCTCTCTCATTAGGACTGTTTTCAATGACCACTGAGTTAGTTAATTCGGTCGAAACGTTTAGAAATATGGTTCCGATGTGATTCTGTGATTTTTCATTTATTTATTTTTTTAACGTTTTTATTTGTGTTGAAATTTTAATCTTCCGACGTATTTTTCATGCCTTCACTTCAGATAAAATCAAAAGCACAGCACTTCCTTGAAAAAACACATCGATAAAAATTACCTCCCTTGCCTTGCCCTCCGTCACTCAAAACAGCACCTTCCTTCCTTCTCCCTCCGTCACACAAGACAGCACCTGCGTTACATAAGCCAGTCACTCCCCACCCCCTGTCGCCTCCTGTCTGGACTCCTGAGTGTTGGTCTCTTCATCTGCGTAGCATTAGGTAAAGTACTCCATATGGTGCGTGCTGCCTGCATGGTGGTGTTATCAAGCCAACACCAGCAGGTTAACACGCACGCACGCACGCACCCGCACGAACACACAAACGTCAAGTCTTGAGTCTCCGTGCACGTGCTTGGGAAGAATGCACGGTCGAGGTCACTGGCATGTCTATTCACCTCATTACTCTCATGTTTTTTTTCTCCTCCTCTGTTCTCTTCTCCTACGTTTTTTTTTTTTTTTTTTACAAAATTTTAAGCTAAAAACAAGACGACTTAACTCACACACACACACACACACACACACACACACACACACACACACACACAATCCTCCAAAAAAAATAAAATAAATAAATATATATATATATATATATATATATATATATATATATATATATATATATATATATATATATATATATATATATATATATATATATATATATATATATATATATATATATATATATATATATATAAAAGTGAACTCACACATTCCCAGGTCCTCCCTCCCTCCCAGCAAAAAGTGACCCAAAAGCAGCACACAATTACTGTCCAGAATAAACAAACAAACAATTGTTTAAATAATTACTTTTGACGTTGAATGGAGTAATTTTTAGATCGACATCATTTATACAGAGAAGGAAAGAGAGATAGAGAGAAAAGCACAACATGTGATGCATTTTTAACACCGATGCATATTTCATGAGGGCAGCAGTGGGTAGGTGTGTGTCCCGCCAGAATATACTATAGACTCATCCCTGCCTCGCCTCTGCTCCTGACTAACGAGATTACGGATAGAATCAACACACGTTGCATTTTTTAGCTCATTTAACTCATTAATCACAGCAAGTCATCGTCATCTCTTATGGTGGAGACAGGGCAGGTGTGACAACGAGATCATGAACAGAATCAACACACGCTGCTTCTGACAAACTAATACATTCCTCCGTTGCATCAGCGATCTTTTAGTTTATCTCTTACCAGAGACGCAGGCCGGGCAGGTGTGACAACGTCATGAACATAATCAACACACACACAAAGCTTCTGACACACGCTACACACACTGATTTTGAATAAGCAATGTTTTTGGTTCGCTCATTAGTCACAGAGACTCCTCTACATCTCGGAATAAAACCCAGAGGCCTGCCAGGTGAGACGTCGAGATCATGAACTGAAGCAACGCACACGCTGCTTATGACACGCCAGCCACACGCATTTCTCTCCATAAGCAATCTTTAAATTCTTTTTTTTAATCATAGCGACTCTTCCTTATCTCTTAGTAGAAAACGCAGGCCGGCAGGTGTGTCCTTGTACCGTCTTGGAATACTGCCGTCTGCCTCGGACCCGCCAGCTGCGACTCAAGCAGTTTTTAAGGGGCAGATCAAAACAGTCTAAGTGGACTCCCCCTTGCTAAGCCGCAGGGCAGGACGGGGAGCACGCGGACCCTCTTGTTTCATAATTAGGTGTATGTAGGTGTATGTGCTGGTGAGTATATCTATGGTTTTCATTTGGGTAATTGTCTAGAGTCCTTACCGGGCCTTATTACTGGTCTATTCACTTCAATTCTTTTACACATACCTTCACATGCACCTAAAACATCATTTTAAAGTGGGGGACAAATGCCCCCTTCCCTCTAGTCGGTTAGGTTAGGTTAGGTTAGGTTAGGTTAGGTTAGGTTAGGTTAGGTTTTAGGTGCATGTGAAGGTATGTGTAAAAGAATTGAAGTGAATAGACCAGTAATAAGGCCCGGTAAGGACTCTAGACAATTACCCTAACCTAACCTAACCTAACCTAACCTAACCTAACCTAACCTAACCTAACCGACTAGAGGGAAGGGGGCATTTGTCCCCCACTTTAAAATGATGTTTTAGGTGCATGTGAAGGTATGTGTAAAAGAATTGAAGTGAATAGACCAGTAATAAGGCCCGGTAAGGACTCTAGACAATTACCTTCATTTGATATTATACTGTTTAATTTGATTACTACTAGCATGGTACTTCAGCTTAACGATACGTGTAAAAAATATAATTTCCTGGTGTTTATTTATTCATCAAAAGACCGCTCCCCCCACTTCCATGCCGTCTGGTCTTCCGTAGCAAACAATGTGACCTTAATCTTTAATACTAGGAATTGTTCCGAGTTGTTACCTCACTCACACAACCAGCGCTAGAATAACGGTGTAATAATACTTCCTATCACAGCCGCAGCCACCCACCAACACAACACTGTAAAGGTGAACAAGAATCATGTACTTCTCATAGCGGCGGCGGCGGTGTGTTGAGGCAGCACTTCCACAGTATACGGGGGAAAAAATGGAGATATTTCCTTCCTATCACTATTAACGAGAACAAGAATGATGTACTTACTCTTAGTAGCGGCGGTGGTGATGGCGGTGGTGATGGTGGTTATGGCGGTGGTGGTGGCGGTAGTGATGGAGTGTTAGTGTAACTCAAGCATTGAATTATTATCAAACCTATAGTTTTTTTTCTAACGATCAATAATCATTCGCCATAGTCTCATCACTACAACACGCTTAGTGATCCGACTGTATGCGCTGCACCAATACACAGTCTTGATAACACAACATTGCAGTGTTCAGCACAAGAGACTTCCTGGCCACGGTCAGTTACCATGGCGCCGCTCCGTCACGTGTGTTGAGAGCACTCGCCAGCCTCCTCCACGATGTGTCTCTCGTTAAAAGAGACTGCATAACCGATACAGTCCTGCACCACACAGTTCACTCTCGAGACTCAGCATCTTCTACTCAGTCCTGGCTGATCAGCCACTCTCCCTGCCTTATCCGGAATTCCGTGGCCAGGACGAAACTCACGTGCATCCTACCTCTTGCGGCAGATCACTCTCCACGAGACCAGAGGCCCACTGCGTCACGGGGTCTTTTCGTCCCAACTCGTTTACTTGGCGCTGGCTTGTTCTGTAAATACATAGAGGCAGCGGCGTGAAATCTGTCCAAGAAACTGTATTCACACGAATGTATCATAATTTTACATACTAACATAGTTTTTTTTTTTATATGGAAATAAGAGTTATGGTGTAAATAAAGGAGATGTGGACGCTGATAGAGATGAGCATGAACAGTGAGTGACGCAGTGAAGCAGCTCGACCGTTTCACTCGTCATTACCAAGCTGTGAGTAAACATGATTCACAAAACAAAGATGAGGTGACACAGGAACATTGCTGTTTACAGTGAGGCAGAGTGAGATGGAGGGAAGAAATTGCGGTAGAAGTGCAAAGGATGGGAGTCACAGGGGAAGATGCAAGGGACAAAAACATCTGGAGGAGACCCGTACAAGGAGAGATAAGAGAAGCAATATTGTTATCTGATGCGCAAGACTTATCGGTATAAAGGGAGAATAAACTGCAGAAGACCTGTATACTCACAAAACTATCTGTGGTAACCTACATACGTACATTTACGCCACACACAATCATATCAGCCTCGTCCCTTGAGTCTCGCGCTGCCAAGATGATTCGTCTCAGGATTCAGTTCCAAGTACCGTCCATCGAGAGATCTGCGACGTCACAAGAGGTTGAGAAAGGTCAGGCGAGCGATGGGTGGATAGGTAGTGTAGGGCAGGCTGGTTGTGAGATGGCTAGGACAGAGTGAAGAATAACCTGGATAGGGAATAAGGCAGGGGAGGAGAGAAAGGGATGACTAGGCAGAAGGATGGGAAGTTGGGTGTGGGGCTATATAGGTGGGGATGGGAAACAGTGGAAAAGGAATGACTGAATGCAAGGAGAAGCCATTACGAGTATGTAGAAGAATTATTGTGCGGCTTGTGTGTGTGTGTGTGTGTGTGTGTGTGTGTGTGTGTGTGTGTATGTGTGTGTGTGTCAAAGTAATCAAATCTAACGTGAGTTTCAATACTACTTTGTTTCATTATGCTTTATATGATCATCAGAGACTTCACCTGTTAATATTTCACATTTGTGTGGTGGAGCTTCACTACTGCAGGCGTGAAAAGTTTGACATCCTCACTACTCAGAATAATTAAATATAACGATTTTTTTTATGCCACACTGTATGTTACCTTATATGAACACTGCTATTGTCTCCCTCTTAATACTCTGTGAGGTAAGTGTGTGGTGGAGATTCATCAGTGGAGGCGTAGAATGCTTAAGCTCCACACCACTCCCACTAATTTAATTTAACATGACTTTTTGCACCTTTTTTTTCTACGTTCTAATACGTTTGTAAAATCACTAGACTTTATTTTTCGTCTCAGTAGTTTATGTTAAGTGCGAGGCGGGCATTCACTAGTAGGGGAAATTTCTCAACCACTTCATCATTCTGAATAATTTCATCACATGCGACCTACATTTATATTACAGTACTTTCTGAAGCAGCGTTAATAAACTCACCACACACTTGACTTTTCCTGACTGGTTCGTACAGATATTAAGTTAAAAGTAAGGCAGAAATTCAATGGTGACAGGAGCTTCCTCAGTCGCCTCACCACTGCACAGGTGTCAATATACACAACATTTTTCTTTTTACACATTATTTTCTGAAAGTTAATACACTCACCAGACTTCTGATATATTTTTGTCTCACTATTTCACATAAATACAAAGTAAGATAAAAATAAATCCACTTCACATGATGAAATTTAACAAGCTTTACTCCTTTTATACAGCACTCTCTGCTATGGTATTTAATCTAAATTAGCTCTCTCTTTTTCTCTCTCTTTTTCTGTCTTCCTTTTCTATGCTACGTAAGTACGAGGCACAGATTAACTAGCGAGGGGAATTTTTAAACCACCTCACGATTCAAAGCAATTCCATCCTAATAATACACTCCTTGTATCGTTCCTTATAACACTTTCTAAAACGACGTACGTAAATTTTTGTCACCTGAGATTTTTTTTTTCTTATAATTTCATATTGAGTGTAGCCGCCGTATACGTACACCTTACACGACGGCTAGAGATACGCACATACGTACATTGTAATGTGACATTTTATGTTTTATTTGTTAGCGTTATATTATTTGTAGCACCTGGTTGTTATACATGAGCAGTGTATGGCGCGCCTACTCGCCGGCACAACAGAGTGGGAGGAGAATGTAGGGCCGAGGGGACGCGTTGAACTTGCCCTCTCAACTATTTCTCTCGCCGAATGGTCGGTTGTTGTGACGTGAGTGTTGATAACATACCCACAGCATAATGAACATCATAGGCTGTAGGGGCCCACCAGCGCCTCCAAAGCCACGTCACGACAGTCACGCCTACACGTCAGACGTGTCTCGGAAGGCGCGGAGAGTAAATCCCAGTAAATCCCCGAGTTCTCATCCTGGTAAATCCCCAAGTGTAATCCCTTGCATACAACCAAGAGGACGCCTGTTCCCCGCACTGTGTGTGTATTCATCATAGTATTAGATAACAGATTTAATGATGTGTGTCAATATAATTAATGTAACTACTTATAGTAATTAGATACTTATGTAACTGAGGATTTAGTGATGTGTGTTTATGTAAGTACACTTAACGTAACATAATGACGTACATCAGATCACGCAGACGAGAGGGCGACTTGCTATGTTTGTGCTGGTGGTGTTCATCTGTAGAAGCGACTGAACCCGCTAAAGTGTAGGTAACTTTGTATTGACTCACATATGTTACGGAACTGACGACGTGAAGTGTCACGACATTGATGTACTGCAATACTTGTTTTATCTACTGATATACTCTTTTGTGTTACTCTCAGTATTAGTGATACTATGTTAATTCACAGGTTTGACCGCTTCTGAATACAAAGAGCGCGTACTGCACACCTCGTTTCAGTCACCTCCAGTACAATACATTAATAAGCGTCGTACGGCACTTACATTGACTAAAAGAGAAAGGAGAATTTCAATATTTCAGTACAGGCAAGAACTTTAGAGCTTAATTTAAAAAGCCTTCCTTAACTTTTTACACGAGTTTCTAAGCTACCTTTATAATATTGACTTTGTTTTATTTACTTGATTTTTTTTTTTTTGTTATTATTTCATTGTAAGAGGCAGAATCTCTGTTTAATTCAACACAAGTAACTTCTTTTCTTCCACACAAGACTTTTCTCAGCGACGTTTATAAATATTCATCAACAACCACCCAGACAGTTTTTCTTCCTTACAGTTTCATGGGTTTCATAACGTTTTATATTATCTTATTTATTATTTCACATTAAGTAAGAGGCAGAATTTAAACTTAATCTAACGCAACTGACTCCATTTCTTATCCACGACTTTTAAATTCTCCGCACATTTATAAGTATTCATCAACAAACACCCTGATTTTTTCCTTCTTTACTCTCTCATAGGTTTTATAAATTTTATATGAGAACTGGATTTGCTTCGATTCCTTTGTTGCCTGGACGACTCTGAGTTGTGTTGACTCCACCTCTTGAGTCTTTCGTCCCCGTGGGGAGCTAGTCACTTGGTACTTGGGCGGACGGTACTCAGGTCATATTAGCCTCAGGTCAGATGCTCCTCAAAACAGATCAGCCTGAGCGCAAATAGGCCTCAGGACGTTTGGTACTCGACACACTGGGTACCCAAACCATTTGGTCCTCAAAATGTCTCTAGACTCAAACGTCTGCACTACAGGCTTCATGAAAGCAGCATT
>NC_087176.1:21299090-21326590 GCF_035594125.1 Scylla paramamosain | reverse complement strand
CCAGATGGCACCACTGCTATCACATCTATTTCTAAAGCTGAACTCTTCGCTCAAACCTTTGATAAAAACTCTACCTTGGACGATTCTGGGCTTGTTCCTCCCTCTCCTCCACCCTCTGACTACTTCATGCTACCTATTAAAATTCTTCGCAATGATGTTTTCCATGCCCTCGCTGGCCTAAACCCTCGGAAGGCTTATGGACCTGATGGGGTCCCTCCTATTGTTCTCCGAAACTGTGCCTCCCTGCTTGCACCTTGCCTAGTCAAACTCTTTCATCTCTGTCTGTCAACATCTACGTTTCCTTCTTGCTGGAAGTTTGCCTACATTCAGCCTGTTCCTAAAAAGGGTGACCATTCTAATCCCTCAAACTACCGTCCTATTGTTTTAATTTCCTGCCTATCTAAAGTTTTTAATCTATCTTCAACAGGAAGATTCTTTAACATCTATCACTTCACAACCTTCTATCTGATCGCCATTATGTGGTTCCGTCAAGGCCGCTCTACTGGTGATCTGGCTTTCCTTACTGAGTCTTGGTCATCCTCTTTTAGAGATTTTGGTGAAAGTTTTGCTGTTGCCTTGAACATATCAAAAGCTTTTGATAGAGTCTGGCACAAAGCTTTCATTTCCAAACTACCCTCCTACGGCTTCCATCCTTCTCTCTGTAACTTCATCTCAAGTTTCCTTTCTGACCGTTCTATTGCTGCTGTGGTAGACGGTCACTGTTCTTCTAAATCTATCAGCAATGGTGTTCCTCAGAGTTCTGTCCGGTCACCCACTATCTTCTTATTATTCATTAATGACCTTCTAAACTAAATTTTTTGTCCTATCCACTCCTACGCTGATGATACCACCCTGCACTTTTCCACGTCTTTTCATAGACGTCCAACTCTTCAGGAAGTAAACATTTCACGCAGGGAAGCCGCAGAACGCCCGATTTCTGATCTTTCTAAAATATCTGACTGGGGCAAAGCAAACTTGGTTTTGTTCAATGTCTCAAAAACTCAAGTTCCTCCATCTATCAACTCGACACAACTTTCCAGACAACTATCCCCTCTTCTTCAATGACACTCAACTGTCCCCCTCTTCTACACTGAACATCCTCGGTCTGTCCTTTACTTATAATCTGAACTGGAAACTTCACATCTCATCTCCAGTTAAAACAGCTTCTATGAAGTTAGGTGTTCTGAGACGTTTTCGCCAGTTTTTCTCACCCCCCCAGCTGCTAACTCTGTACAAGGGCCTTATCCGTCCATGTATGGAGTATGCTTCACATGTCTGGGGGGGTTCCATTCATACTGCTCTTCCAGAAAGGGTGGAATCAAAAACTTTTCGTCTCATCAACTCCTCTGCTCTAACTGACTGTCTTCAGCCTCTCTCTCATCGCCGCAATGCTGCATCTCTAGCTGTCTTCTACCGTTATTTTCATGCTAACTGCTCTTCTGATCTTGCTAACTGCATGCCTCCCCTCCTCCCGTGGCCTCGCTGCACAAGACTTTCTTCTTTCTTTCATCCCTATTCTGTCCACCTCTCTAATGCAAGAGTTAACCAGTATTCTCAGTCATTCATCCCTTTCTCTGGTAAACTCTGGAACTCCCTGCCTGCTTCTGTATTTCCACCTTCCTATGACTTGAATTCCTTCAAGAGGGAAGTTTCAAGACACTTATCCTTGAATGTTTTACTACCGCTTTGGACTCTCTTATGGGACTGGCATCTCAGTGGGCTTTTTTTTTTGTTTCCCTTGGCTAGTGTCCCTCCTAGAAAAAAAGAAAATCGAGTGATAATAAAAATCAACTCAACTCTAACGAAAAAAAAAAAAAAATTAAGTTCTTACAGTGGACGCTACACCCAAGATTTGCACATGAATCAGGTTTTTTTTTTAATGTGGTGCTAAGGTGAAGCATACTGTGTTGTTTTTCTAAGGGGGCGTTCATAAATGCCAATCAGCGTAACTTCGACCCTGACGTAGAAAGCCAAAGTCGGGTACTCTTGCAACGACTAATATGGAGTTTGATATATATTATTCTGGAATTTTTTTTTTTTTTTTTATGATACAACGGTAAAGAATTCTATGTAAGTTTAGATTTCTGAGGTGCGTTCATGATTGTCAATATATCCACCAATAAACATGGACAAAAAGTCGGATATTCTTACATTGGACGCTATCACACTGAAAGCTACGACTTATTCTATATTTTCAAGTGTTGTGAGGGTACAATATACAATATTTGCTTGAATTTGTGAGGTGAACTTCATGAATGTCAAGATCCTTAAGTAGGAAAAGAAGGAAGTGGAATGCTCTTACACCGGGAGCTATCTAACCAAATGCTGCATCTTTTATTACGTTTTCAAGGGTACAGCACACTGCACTGGCTTGGCCTTCTGAGGTGTGGCTCATGAATGTCGTTATACACATTCCTTAACTCAGCAAAAAGAAAGTTTAGTGATGTTTACACACGTCGTTATCACAGTAAATGTTGCATCTTATCCTGGTATGTTTCGAGCGGTACAAGGGTAAAGCACTCGATATTGGCTTGCCTTCCTGAGCTCCGGTTCATGAATGTCAATAAGCACACTTAAATAGGAAAGGAGAAAGTATGATCTTATACTGGACTGAACATTATCGAATTAGGAGTTTTTTACCCATGTGGTGCAAGGGTAAACAATATCTGCCATCTGAGAAGTGGTTCATGAATTTCACTCGCCACATTCAGTTAGGGAAAAAAAAGGAATGTACGAGCTTCTTAAACTGGACTCAGCACTGTTCAGTTCAGTCCTGTATGTTATTACGTTAACATAATTATACACGTGGCGCAAGGGCAAAGCAAACTATATCTGTTTTCACGAGTGTGGATCAAGAATATCAATAAATTACAAACCCCACGAATACCATGCAGTCTTCGCAGTTTCCAAGGCACAGGTAAGTCAAATCTGAAAGACAAATCAAAGCAAATCCGAAAGACGAAATACATCTACTCGGTGCCTCAGTTTCATCACCAATACAAGGGTTGTGCTAAATCTCCCTATTATCTGATATTTCGTCCAAATTTTCCTGTCTCCTATCAGATCTTTCGTCCAAAACTTATCTGACGTGCAGTGATAAAAACTTGAAAAGGGAGATATTGTCACTGGGATGTCCAACATTTGCTGCCTAACGTACTGAAATAGGAACGTGAATTATTATTGTAATATCCAAAAGTTTTCTCTGACATGATGTGATGAAGAAAGTCATTAGAGATGTGTTATCATGATAGCCAGACTTTCCTGAATGACGAAATTTGCTGGCCGACACAATGCGGTGGGAATAAATACGAGTACACTGAATATTACTGCGTTGTCCAAAACTTGCCATCTAACACGCTGTGATAGGGAGAAATATGAGAGGAAACTAAACATTATTGTGATATCCAAAGAGATGGTGGTCTCTGCAGCAGCAACGACAAACAGCTTGGTGTAGTCTGTCCACAATTTGCCATCAAATGCTCCATAATAGAGAGAGGATCAAATATCAGTGATGTTCTCAAAGAGATGGTCCTCTTCGGTGCAGCAACGACAACAAACTCGGCCTAGTCTGAGCGAGTCATCAGGAAACACAGCAACAATGGTGTCCCCACAGCCTCCAAGAGTCACAGCCACATAGTTCTAGTGTCTCATCACTATTCACCAGCGGTAAGGCTTCCAATGACCTTTATTCATACGATTTGACGTCTTGTTCTTGTGCTTGTACCTGCGATCTTGCCTTCACTGTTATAGGTGTCTGTACGTTGTTTGCTTTACTTCATGATTATTGTCATCATTATTATTATTATTAATATAATATATATATATATATATATATATATATATATATATATATATATATATATATATATATATATATATATATATATATATATATATTTATTTATTTATTTATTTTTTTTTTTTTCTCACGTGTCAAGGAACCTGGACAATGGCTGTGCCAATAGGAGGAAATGCCCGGTCAACTTTCCGTCTCCCTCTCCCTCCAAACTAAAAATCGTCAATTTAGTTACGGAGTTGACTTGATACTTGTCTTGAAATCGCTCAAGTCGTAACAAGCAGGAAAAACGAACAGATAAAGTTTACCTAAAAGGCCAATGGAATTTATGAACTCATTTGAGTTTGCTCTTGGCTTTGAAGGCGGAGGAGGCAAGAACAGGGAAGACATTCGGAAGCAGTGTGAGGCGGGAGGCGGAGAGCCAGGGCACCCCTCGGCACGACAGGCTGGGCAGCGACACGTCCTCCCCGCTCATAAGGCAGTGGATGTTGTTTTCCAGAAGGCCAGCTGTCTTTACGATTTCTTTCACACCAACAGCGAAATGGATTTTTTTTCCTTAACACTAGTTCTTTCCTCTCTTTTCTCTGCTTTCTTCCTCTTCTCTCTCTCTTATTTTCTCGTTCTTCCTTTTCTCTTCTTTCACTTTGTTACGGTGTATTAAAATTAACCAATCAATGAATCAGTTGATCTATCAAGTGTCCTTTCCTACCATTTTCCCTCGCCCATTCCTTTCATTTTTTTTTTTTTTATGGTTCCGCTCTTCCCTTTATATTCATTTCCTCTTTTCTTCCCTTCTTCCCTTTCCACTTCCCTATTATCTCCTCCTAGCTTACTCTTGGCTCCTCATATTTTCCTCTCCTCCTCGTATTTTTCTTCTCTCTCTCTCTCTCTCTCTCTCTCTCTCTCTCTGTGTACTCGTATTCTTTCCACCCGAGGAATTATAATATGAAATGAACAACAGGCTCGAGGAAAACGTAAGCGCGGATCCGATTCCTTCTCCATTAACATGAAAGCATTGTTAAGTAAAGGAGCAGCAACGTTCGCGGCAACACCCAGGCCCGGGGGACAATCACTACCACGTGTTATGTATTTACCTTGCCTCACTCCCTGCAAATAGTAACTCTCTCTCACCCCTAGTTCTGTGATATCTTTTTAAAGGCGGGGGTCTCGAGGAACAGTCACTGTTTCTCGTGTACTCCCCCGCTACAAGGCGCTGGATTCTCAAATGCTTTAGGGTCTTACCTCTTTTTCTGACTTGCTTTAGGGGTGATTTTTGTGTTTTTTAAAGAATTGCGAAAAATTTCCTAAAAAGTTTTTCAAGATTCTAGTGACAGCTCAGGGAGTGGTCTATATCTTTAATGGGCAAAACACTCACGGAAAAGCGACTAGCGTACTCAGCGGTTTTGAAGGTATTCCTGATGAGGGTACAATGAGTCTTAGAATATGAGGAAAGATTTCATCGCCGCTGTGTCTAGTACAATCCTGTTAATCAATCATTACCGTTATTACATTCATGTGATATTCCCGAGATACTGAATAATTTGTTCCATTTACACTCTACCTGTCACTAAGATCATGCGAGATGTAAAATGAATCTCGGTTATCTCAGTTTTACCTCCTTCATCAAACTACGATGAGTATCAAGGCATCTCCATAAATGCGCTGCCGACTTTGAGGAATCTATACCTTTTGTGGGGGGAATGGCATACCGGGTGCTTTCTTTTATGCCTTTTTATTATTATTATTATTATTATTTTTTTTTTTTTTGTATTCTTGGTTGGACCCAAGGTCCATCTACACTGGTCAGCCAGCCGAGCGGGAAAGGAGGGGTGATGACGTCATCCACGCCACACTTCCTGCGCCACCCCAGCTCAGTGCTCACTGACAGCTGACTTTTGGCGGGAAATTCGGGCACTTTGGCCTGACGCCTGAAGTTTGCAGTTGTTTACATATCGCTTGTGGACACTGGGCTAGCTGGAGTGTTCATCAAGCCCTCCACAGTGCTGTAAACAATTAAACATGCCGAACAATTGCTCAGTGTTTGGATGCAATACACGAAAAGAAAAACAGGTTTAGCCATTAAGTATTTCAAGTTTCCCAAGGAGAAAAAATCGCAGACAGCAGCGGATTCAAGCTTGTTCCCGAGGTGATGTGTTCAGTGTAGACAATGCAGTGATATGTTCCATGCATTTTACAAGTTCTGACTACAAGGATGATTTAAAGCATCGTCTCTTAGGCACTGAGGCACCCAAGAGTTACAGGACACTGACAGATACCACAGTTGCATCCCTTAATTTACCTCAAAGTAGGTTAAATTGATGAATTTTCTAAATGATTATTGCATGCCTCTGTGGTGCTTATAGTGCTATATAGCCTACCTTTGAAGCAAAGGCATTACCAGTGTTATTTAGGTATAAGCCTACTTCAGTTTCAGCCCCAACTCGTTTTCACTGATGAAAGTATAATTTTCTGATAGTAGAAACGAATCTAAGCAAGGCCAATGTAAATTGGCCTTGATTCTAAGACTTTTCTTGTATGGCATTTCTATCAGAAAAACGTGCTTTTATTACTAAAAACGAGTTGGGGCTGAAATTGAAGTATTGGAACAGGGAGGGTTAAGCTGATGTTAATTTTATGAATTGCAGGTAAAAGTGTAAGGGCAAGATGCAGTGAGGGGTCTGCCAGGACAGAAAAACGTGGACACAAAAGAACTGTGCACGAAATATTGTCTGAAGCTGAATATGAATAAAAAATCGGGAGAGGGAACAACAGTGATGCACTGCCAGCTAGCGCAACTGAAAAATCTACAAAGGCAACAATTAGTGGGGAAACAAGCTTACAAGATGTGTTGGCTCATCCTGCCAATGTAATAAATGAAAGTGATCAATATGAAAAAGAAGAGGGCACAAGTGATGTGAGTGGCAGCAATGTCAGTGAACTACTGCTTCACAAAATTCAGCAGCTGGAAAATGTGAATAAAGATCTGAAAAAAAAAAACAATGCTGCTTTGAAAAAAAAAAAAAAAAAAAAACATATCTGATCCATCAGAAAACGAAAGTGAAGTGCATTGTATCATTGAAAACATTTTAAAACCCATTTTCAGCAAAACACAAATTGATGCAATCATAAGTAAGAAATATGTTAGACACTGGCCAGATGAAGACATATCAACGGCATTAACTCTGAGAAACATGAGCCCCAAATGTTATGAATATCTGAGAACTGAGAAGGGCATTCCTTTGCCTTGTAAGTCAACATTAAATGAACGTGCCACGAATTTTGATTGTGAACCTGGCATTCTGCGTTCTGTTTTGTCACTTATGAAAACTAAATCAAATTTTGTTAGTCCACAGGAAGATTATGTGTAATATCGCTAGATGAAATGAACATCGCAAGTGAATGGAGTTATGATAAGGGTAAGGATATACTCTACAAACCTCATGACAAACTTCAGGTTGTGATGCTGAGTGGACTTGTAGCAAAATGGAAGCAGTCAATTTATTATGGTTATGATATATCTGACATGCACGAAATTTTTATAAGTTTAATAAAAGAGGTTGAGTGTGCAGGATACCCTGCTGTTGCAATTGTTCATGACTTGGGATCGAGTAATCTGAAGATGTGGAAACATTTTGGCATTGATCCTGTGGCAAAAAAAAAAATTCCTTTAAAAACCCAACTGCCCCTGATCGGGATATTTTTGTCTTTGCAGACGTTCACATTTGATTTAGTTGATAAGGAACAATTTTCTCGATTCAGGGTTTTATTTACAGGATGGAAGCTTTGTGAATGATTCTTGTATTCGTGAAATGATGACAACAAGTAAAACTGAATATGGTTTAGCTTACAAATCAAATGAAATGCATGTAAATATAGAGGGCCCACAGCGACAGCGGGTTATGTATGCAGTTCAGTTGATGTCAAAGTCATGTTCTAGTTCACTGAAATATCTTGGAGAGAGAGAGAGGGGTCTGTTGAAGAGTAGATGTTGGAAGGAAACTGGTGACTTCATAGGTCTTGTCGATGAATGGTTTGATGTGCTGAATTCCTCACATAAGTTTGGTGAAAAACAATCACTTAATGCATTTAGAATGAATTTTGATCATCAGGTTAGTGTTTTAAACAGGATAACTGAGGTAATAACATCAATGAGATTAAAAAACCCAGTGTCAAAAGGCCTCTATAAATTTCAGAAGGGAGTGATACTATCACCTCAGTCAATAACAGGACTGTACAGAATGCTGCAAAAGTCTTTCAACCTTGAGTATATTTTAACTAGAAATCTAAATCAAGACAGCCTGGAGCATTTATTTGGATACATACGGCAAATGCGAGGAACATACGACCATCCAAATGCTGTAACTTTTAAATATCGCCTCAAACACTTACTCCTAGGAAAAGACGTTACACTTCTTGCTCAGAAACCAAATATAACTGCAGCAAATTTTGACTGTTTGATAACTAAAACTAAACTTGAGAAAAGGGAAAATGAAGTTTCATGTTTTGATGAGAGGGAGTTGGCATCAGAACTGTACATTATTAGTCGCTGCTTCAAAGATCTGGATGTTGGGCCTGATGTAAATTATGAGTATGATAACATTGATGAAAACCTAAGAGACTGTGTAATCTCAGTTTCTAATCCACAGAAAGCAATCCACGTAGTTATAGAAGAAGAATCTCTCAAATACATTGGTGGTTATATTGTTAAAAATATTAACACAAAATATCCTCACTTAAGCCACAAAGCAAGTGAGTGTAGGCATACTGCCATGGCTAAAACATGGATTGATGAAGTAAACACAGGTGGACTGCATGCTCCTGCTGACACCTTCTTTTCCCAATTAACAACTATGAGAGAAACATTTCAAGTAATACACGGTGACAGTCTCAAGGAAGGAAAAGAGTGCTTCAAAACGCTTGTTCGTGAATTACAAAATGTTGGACTTGATGTACCTCATCATGTCATATCATTTTTTGCCAAAATATCTGTGTACTTTGGAATTAGGAATCTAAATAATAACATTAAGACAAATAAGAAAAAAACATAAGTCATGCAAAGGTCAAAACAGAAAGCTAATGAAACTGACCACATGAATGACATGTAGTTTATTTTTTCACCAGGACTATATTACCTGTTTGCCTTTGTTGTTTAGGTTACGATTAAGTGGTTTATATTTAATAACAAATATTGAATATTTATGCTAACATCATGAATGGTATGAACTTAATTTTTCTTTGTATTATGACTACTGTTTGCCATAATTATTATGAATATATTTGTGCTTACAATAGACCCTTTAATATTCCATTTATTCATCCAATTAGTAATGCATCTAGGTAATATGTAATGCTGTTAAAAAAAAAGGGGGAGGGGAAGAGATAACAGACTCTAAGGGTGGTCAAGTTGAAGTCAGTACTGCGAGTGGCGGGGGGGTGGTGTGGCGTGGATGACGTCATCACTCCTGCTCCCCCCAGCTCGGCTGGTTGACCAGTCTACATGGACCTTGGTGAACCCTAACACTTGCAAAACAAAAAGCCGTCAAAGTGTTGATGCAGAGCCAGACTAAAAATGTGGAGGCGGCGCAGCGTGACACAGTGGTGGAGAACCCCCGTAACTCTTGCTCAACACTGGCACTGAGTTAGTCGCTCGTGTAAGCAAACAGAGGAAATAACGTGTTGTTTGGAAGGTTTTAAGCTGAAGGACGCTCTCATAACCAGTTTTCTTGTTCGATCTCTGAGAAGAGCTCAAGAATTTCCAGAGTTCACAGTACAAGAGTGTAATGAACGGTCTCATACAAAAGAAAAGACCTTCAAAAAAATAAAAGTACACAAAACAATGAGTTATGGCGGCGCCGACATTGTACTAAATAATGTCGAGGAGAAGGCGCTTAAGGCCTACATGCTGTATGCAAGGCCTATAATAACTACTTGTCAGTTGGATTCTTGCCCAGTATTTATCCCCTCCAGCACTTCTAGAGGTCGGAACTACTGCTGCGGGAAAATGCATATTCCAAATATCACCTCCATTCTCCGGAAGCTCTGCCTGAAGGCGGGAGTAGTTTCCAGGAGTGTGAATACAAGGATGCTGAGGAGATCTACTCCTCTGCTTAGAAGATCAATAAAGATCCTGCTTTCAGGCAGGAATTCTCAACTAGCAGGTCACAGTTATGAGACTGCCAGACGGTATTACGCCATATACGACACGAGACCAAGCTCGAAATGTTGCCAGCAAGCTTGAGGAGTATAGGGAGTAAGTAACTGCCTATTTCCCTCTGATATATTGAGTGCATATGTCTCTGAATATTGAATACACACGTCTCTGATCTTTATCAATGAACTAACTCATTTACCATTCCCATCAGAAGTGGAATCCCTATAACCCCATTCTCCCAAGAAGCGGAGAGTTAGAGATGGCTGCTGATGAGGAGGGAATAATGCCTGAATTAACAGATGAACAGTAAGTATTTACCTTACCGTCATCTATGATATGACCCTTGATCACTTTACATGCTGGATCTTAATAATTATTGTCTTCTCTTCCACAGGATGGAAGAAGGGAATCGGGATGAGGGTGCTGCACCAGAAAGGTCTCTGGAAGTCGACTCGTCTGAGGCGATGGAGGAAACTTTCGTGGCTCCTCTCCCACCCCCTGCAATAAGGTAAGTAATGTGGCTGCTATTATTTATGCAAGTCTCACATCTCATACGTTTGCCCTGTATTTTACTAACCTCTTGCCCTGTCTTTCGTTAACAGGACGGAAGCAGTTCACCAAGCTTCACCCACGAAAAGTTTCGTGTCCTCGGTAAGCTCACGGCCAGTGACTTACCCTTCAGATATTTCCTTCCTCGAGGAGAGCGAGGAGGAGGAGGAGGATGCCTTGCCTCCTAATCAATTTTATGACATGATTGTCTCCGAGCAGAAAGCTCAATCAGCCAAGACATGCTTAAAAACTTTCCGCTGGGAAGTGCTGCGGAGCCAGCTGGCTTTGAAACATCCATATTTTCAGAGTCACTCAAAAGAAGAGATCCGCAGCCGCTATAAGTATATAAAGTCCCACCTAAAGAAGGCAAAGTAAAAGACTCTTCCCATCAAGAACGGAGTTATAATAGAGCTACTGGCGAAGGTACTCCGAGATCAAAAACCTAATGAGTGTGAGAGGGAACCGCAAGGTCACTTGGAAGACCCTCTATGTGAAAAACAAGGCATCAGATTTGGTCACGCACCCCGATGGCTAAATCTTCCTTTAATGCCTCGTTTTAATTTCAATAATCGAGCCTCGCTCGACTTTTTTCTATGTGGCGAATGAACCAGTGACATAACTGCCCTATGTATGCAGAATCTCATTGAAATCGCTCGGATAATTTCTGAGATAAGTACATAAACTACTAAGATAGCTGTATTATATAGGCAAAATATCATTGAAAATATTCCTTTTCTTATAATACAGCATTCTATAGGCAAAGTGTCATTGAAAATCTTCCATTTTTCGCCTTTTTCTTCTCCATATTTTCTTAAACTTCCTCCTCCTCTTCTTTTTCCTCTTCCTTAAGTAGCAAAATGACAAAATTCAAGTGCGGGTACTTCAAGACTGGTCCGTCGGACTTGATGGGATAGGTGTCGGTCTTGATGATTTACCTTTTTAAAACCTTGGTAATATCCTGAAATAATCTTGGGAACAAATTTGTCAAATTTCACTTTCGGTCAAAATGTGCAAGACTTGTTTTTTCTCAAAAATCAAAAATGCAACCTAACATGGGGTAAAATTTTTGTTAATTCAAGACTGACGTTCCTGAACTGAAAAAAAACGTGTAGTGAAAGTGCTTATCAAGACCGAGTACGTACTCAGTATTGGGTGTTCCTGTCCCCGCTGCTGCCACCTCAACCCTGGAGGGACCTGACATGACCTGAACCAGCAGAGCGTTACAGTATGACGATAGGAGATTGTCACGCACCTGTCGACTGTGAACGTGACAAATGAGGGACAGTAACAGCCAACACGGAGTACCAATAAAGCCGAATTCATTATACTTTCATTTTCACCTTCCCTCGCCCCCACCCAGCTCTTGCAGATACATCAAGCCCACCGCAACACAACACAACCACCGCCACCAAGAACACACCATCATCCACTAGCAAACAGAATAATCACAAAACAACACTGACGTTACCTGGGCGGCGGACGGAGGTAGAGAAGGCGACGCGGCTAGAGTCAGGCGTTAGTTCACATCTGCTGAAGCTTCGGAACTTTCTCGCTATCTCGAACGCTTCAATGCCTTGTTTTTTTTTTTTGTTTTTTTTTCACATCAGAGGGACACCGGGCTGAGGCAACAAAAGGGAAGAAAAGAAAATACCTCCAGTACTTTTACCGAACCCAAGCTAAAGTTATTTGGTTTTCCAAGGATGTTTTCGTGGCTTTAGTGATTGAAATTATAATTAGAGGTGACTTGAGTTTTCCAAGGGTATTTTCATGGTTTAGTGACAATTTCCTTTGATTTACTGGAAGTTATCGTGCTTTTACGAATGTTTTAGCAGGGTATAGTACAAACTGTTAAGGATTTACAAGTGTGTTTCCTTGGGTGATAGTTTTACACCCTGTAGTGAAAGTCAACGAAGTGATAATGGCACTATCATGACTCAGTGATGGTTTGGTGAGGATCCTGCGTCATTAATGAGAACACCCATGAGAACCTGACCAATCACCTCTGTGGCATTTGTTAACAGTCCTGGTGAAAGAACAAAGAGCTTAACAATACGAACAAGATACAAATGGAGAACACAAACCAGAATACATCAACAATTACAAGCAGATTCATTTAACGAGGTAGAGGAAATATTTTATCTGCATGGCAAAGACTAACTATCTTTGCCATTATTTTGAGATGAAGTGCTTAAGAACACAAGAATACAAACAAGATACAAATGAAGGCTGCAGACTAGAATACGTCAACCATTACAAGCAGTTTAATACAACGAGGTAGTTAAGGAAAATATTCATCCACACGGTAGAGACAAACGAACCAGGTTGTTAGCGCTGAGTCATTAGGTAGTTTTAAGAGATTATACGAATTTATGGACAGGGATGATAGGTGGAAATACGCAGGCATGTTTGAAATATGGACCACCGCGCGTAGGCCTATTATTTTCTTGCACCAGCCCTTATTTTCTTACATTCTTACTTTAGCTCTTAATATGAAATCAATTATTCTTCAATTTCCCTACTCCACAATTAAAAATGCGCATGACAAACAGTATAATTAGCATATTTAGGTCATAAATATTGGTGGTAGTGGTGATGGTGGTGGTGACGAAAAACAGAATGGAGGATAGAATTAGAAAAGTCATTTAATCTCTCAAAACAGAGCTCACTTGTCACCTGGGGGCACTGATGTGATTCCAGGGATGCTGCAGGTGTGAGATGTAGATGTAGGTGTGGATGTGTAAGGCTTGGATGGTGTTAGAGATGAGGGATGCTGTATGGAGTGAGAGATGAGGAGGGAAACTGAGTGAAAGATGAGGGAAGAGGCTGACTGAGGGATAAGGAGGCAGGCTGTGTGGAGTGAAGGATGAGGGGACAGGCTGTGTGGACTGAGAGATGAGGAGGGAAGCTGAGTGAAAGATGAGGGAAGAGGCTGCCTGAAGGATGAGGGGGCAGGCTGTGTGGAGTGAAGGATACTGTGTGGAGTGAAAGATGAGGGGGAATGCTGAGTGTGAAGACCTGGAGATGCTATGAGTGTGTGAAGAAAGGCAAGATAAGAATGAATGCTGAATATCTGAGAATACCTGAAGTGTGTGTGTGTGAATGTATGTGTTATTTATATGTGGAGGAAGACACAAAAAAAGAAAAACAGTCAACACATGGAGATGCCGAGTGTGGAGTAACATAAGGACGGACAAAAGGGAAGCTGCAAGGAGCCATCAGGCCTACACATGGTAGTCACTGGGAAGGAAGGCATGGCAAGGACAAGCATCACAGAAAGAAACCACATCCACTGTCACAAAAACTGGAACTGACTCGTAAACTGTCCAACACAAAGAAAAAAAAAATAAGACAAACAAAATAACAATAAAAAATAAATAAATAAATAAACAGTGACATCCTGATCCCAAAAGCTGATAAATACACTAATGAACATTGAAGGAGAGAGAGTTTCCAGTCAGTTTGCATACATTTCTTAAGCACACATGGAATGATGGTCCAGCTTAATCAAAGCTTCCTACTGTGTTAACACCAATCTGTATACATACTGGTGGTGAAAATACACATCCTTATCTCCTGTAACATACATATCATTCTTAACACATTGTACCCACTCCTACACATCCTACCTAATGCATCCTTCACACACTACCTTCCTTCCAAATCATCCTTAACCATCCTCACACAGTGTACAGGATATCCTAAGCCTCTCCTACACATCCTTCACACACTAATCTCAGTGGCGGCTCGTGACTGTTACTGATGGGGGGGCTCTCACATTCAGACAAATAAAATCTTAAATGCTTTTATTGTTATTGTTTAACATACCATTGATTGATAGATTATAAGGATAAACAGCTAATTATTTAATTCTTTAGGTCTTATCCTAACAGTAAATGTTTGACTTCCTTAGTGCTAGCTTAGGCTATTTGAAAAGGAAGTCCATTCTCCTGTTTCTGTTTTGTGCAAACAGACCAATAACTTTTTCATTTAAACCTGGCATATTATTCATAGGAATCTTCTCTATTGAAATCATGGCAAGTGCATTTAGCCTCTCCATCCCTGACAAATTGAAAAACACGATCGAAAATAAGACCGACGCAAGAACACTCACCTAGCCACAACAACCGAGACAAGACTGCGCTGGTAGCAGTCCACACTCATCATTATGCCCGGGAAGCCTCTCCCCATTTCTCCCCGCTTTGGTATCATTAAATAGTAAATAATTTCCGTACTTCCTCACTGTTTTGCAGTATTTTTTTTTTTTCATATGAGAACTGGTGTTTTCATGTGCATGATAGTCAAACATAAATAAATTAACATTATTTTCATGAATCCTAGAAATCAACTGGGGGGGCTGCAGTCTCGCAGTCCCTATTGACGAGCCGCCACTGACTAATCTGCCGCCCTACATATCCTTTGCCTCTCCCACACACTCATGTATTTCAAATTTCCTTTCTGGCAAATTCTACTCACAAAACTAATATATCTGTACTTTTTGGAATGGTCGAGTTTTTTTATTATCATTAGTCTGAGCAATGGGGCCTGTTCTCTCTCTCTCTCTCTCTCTCTCTTTCTCTCTCTCTCTCTCTCTCTCTCAAGTACAACAGGAATGAGATGCAATCATACAAAAACCATTGCAATAATATCCTTAAAAATAACAAGAATCACATCTTAGTACTAATCTTCCAGTAGTGAACAAGATATCAACAGTAGTGAAAATAAAAGATGCTTGAATGAAGTACAAATCCCTCTCACACACACACACACACACACACACACACACACACACACACACACACACACACACACACACACACACACACACACACACACACACACACACACACACACACACACATATGAACCTCAACAAATACAGCGACTAATATTTTTAACTTTTGGGGTGGAAATCCTCAACAAATACAGCGACTAATATCTCGGGGTGGAAATCAAGAGTAAAAACTGCCACTTTCTTTTGCCATACAAGCAGAAGAGTTGTAGCAGGTCTTGGCCCACTCACACCCTGAACAGGACAAGGATGACAACAGGAAGTATAAACTGATTAACCGTGAAATTAATGTACCAAACCAAAAAATCTAACACATTACTTCTATATTTATTTTAGTTTACAATGGCATAATATATATATATATATATATATATATATATATATATATATATATATATATATATATATATATATATATATATATATATATATATATATATATATATATAAACACCACTGCTATATTATTTTTCAATTTTATAACGATCTATAGAATGAAAAAAAACTATTTATATTTTCTAGTTTACAATGACATAAAATTTAAAGAAACAATAATTTCTCCTCCATTTTCTAGGTTACACTGATACATCAACTCAAAACACATCATTTTTTTTTTTTACTCTACTTTACGCAAATTAATCTAAACTAAACATCAATCCCTTTCTTTTACAGCTTTGTACTGCTTTACATTTCAGTTCATTATAAATCTCTCTCTCTCTTTTAGCCTTTTTCCCATTCATATATAAACTCAAACCAAACTTATTTCTTCTGAACTAAAAAAAATTGCTATATATCCCACCATTATATTCATCTCTTATATTCTTTCTAATTAACAAAGATACATCCCCCAGCACACACACACACACACACACACACACACACACACACACACACACACACACTAAGCCCCACTGTTCTATATATTCCAAAACACATTTTTTTTTTCATTTCACTTATTCATCTTTTATCATTTTATCTACAAATCAGCAACTCAATTTCACTTCCTCATTATCCTTCCCAGACAAAAAACATCCTTCACCACATCCAACTGGCATCCTATGACCCTCCTACCTGGCTCCTGTCTTGTCCTCAGGTGTTGCAGAAGTTAAATAATTGATATTCCAAATATCATCAGACTGATGATGCAGTCTTATTCTTGGTTTCATACCACCATCAGCACCACCACCACCACCACCACTTGTCTTAACCTCCTTAGCTCCTATTTTCTTCTTAGCCGGCAACGTTTTCTTCATCTTGTACCCCGGCCCTGTCGCTCCACCCTGCCCCCGCCCTGGCCGCCCCAGTACAAAGCCCCCAACCACACCCCAGGAGTGTGCAGGGCCAATGTTAGGGTTGCGCCAGGGCAGTTAGCGTGGGGGCATCTGGGGGGTGGGTAGGATGCCACAGCCAGACCCATAGTACTGGCCGTCCTGTTGGTAAAGTGTTGGAGTTAGTGTTGTTACTGCTACTACTACTGCTGCTACTATTACTACTACTACTACTACTACTGCTACTGTTGCTGTTGTTGTTGATGTTATATTACTTTGGTGCTTTTTGTTTTATATAGTGAATTGTTATAGTTCCTAATACTACTACTGCTGCTGCTGCTACTGGTCCTGCCATTAAGTTTTATATATGGATTTAATCTTTCTTTTATACAGTTAAATAACATCCTGCTGTCACTATTATTACCATTACTACTTTGACCAAGCTACCTTTACT
Source organism: Scylla paramamosain (assembly GCF_035594125.1). Lineage (NCBI taxonomy): Eukaryota > Metazoa > Arthropoda > Malacostraca > Decapoda > Portunidae > Scylla > Scylla paramamosain. The sequence continues at coordinate 21,309,583 of NC_087176.1, read as the reverse complement.
ACTGGTATTACTTCTACTATTACTACTACTACTACTAATAACACAACTAGATATTTTACTGCTATCTGTACTATGATCAAACTATCACTACTACTACTTCTACTAGTACTGCTGTTACTCACCCAGTCCATCCTCCTCTTCTGTCTGCCTTCCCAGTCTTGCCCACTGTGCCTCTTCTTTCTGTGAGGAGACAGAGTTACAACCCACACACCCAAGGAACCTGACCCAGCCTATGCAAGATGACCTTTGTTAGCTGAGAGGAGAGGGAAAGAAGGAAACAGATGCAGAAGAGGAAAGGAAACCAGAAACATTTAGGCTGATGCAAAGATATGGTTTGAATAATAATGAACAGGATATATCGTGATGCAATGCTATTTTCATTTTGGCTCATTGTTTGTTGAGAAAAACCAAAACATTTAATTCTTCCTTAAAGTTGTGAAAATTAAAAAGAATAAATAAATAAATAAAGAAATAAAAATATATAAATAAATAAAGAAATAGACAGAATATCAATGAATAAAAAAAAATATACCTTGATACTTAAATAAGATCATCAAACAGACCCACAATTACCATAACATCACCTACAAAGACCAAGCTTAACCCCCAACCTTTATGCAACACACTCCAAGGCACCAACACCCAACACACCACCACCTCCACACCCACACTGCTCAACACCCTAACAATGACCACCCCCCACACACACACACACTTACATAACACACTCTAAGCCACCCACCACCCCCCACCCCCTCTCCAGACTTACATTAGTCAGCACAGCGTTGAGAATATTAAGTGGCAGTTCAGACTCCAGGTTATCCATATGCCATGATGTCCGGAGCAGTGGCCGTCCCCTGCGGCGCCTGGCCAGCCACCCTGCCACTCCCAGGCACCATCTCCCCCTCCCACGGCTTCGACATCAGCCCTCTCCCCTGTGACCGCCCCCCACTGCTGCTTCTGTCACATGAGTACTCCTGTGATGACCTGAAGAGGAGGAAGTTTTTAATGACATAATAATAATAATAATAATAATAATAATAATAATAATAATAATAATAATAATAATAATAATAATAATAATAATAATAACAACAATAATAGTAATGATAATAATAATAATAATAATAATAATAATGATAATAATAATAATAATAATAATAATAATAATAATAATAACAAATAAATAAATAGGTTTGGGAAGTTTTGAATCATTGAACATACAGAAATTGTCTCCTGTTCTTTTATGAATCTTCTTTACTTTTTTGTCTTATTTTGTTGATTTTAAGCCTTTTCTTTTCTTGCTGTTTATTTGATTTTTTTTTTTTTTTTTGGATAATGTTGAAATAGCACTAGTGTTTTTGATGTTTGCATTAAGATTAATTCCGTTCATTAGTCTCAGTGGCGGTCCCTTCATTCTGTAGGTAACAACTTGATAAGGCATCACACTCTGCCCAGAAACAAGCAGTCAGTGTCTGGAAATTATTAGGCAAGGATTACCACCATATTCCCAAAACTCTCATTACTTTTCATCATATTTATTGAGTTTTTAAGCAATTATTCTACTTTCCTCTGCTGGTTATTTTATTTTTTTACATGACCACCTTAGCCGTACCTGCCGCCGCCGTAAAAGTCACCATACTGCCGGCCGTACCCCTCACTGACCCTGCGGCGTGACTCTCAGCCTAAGCATCCATCAGACTCATCCTGCCTCACTCACTCCTGCAAAGAAAATAGAGATAAAAAATAACAATAATCATCTTCCTGCCTTTTCTTTCCTTGCATCTAGAATTACTAAACCACTTGGGGAAGATGATTCTTAGCAAGGCGCTAAATAATGCGTCACGGCAGCAGGGAGGTGGGTGTGGTGGCGTGTGGGTGGTGTTGGTCTGAGCGTTGTGGGGTGGTGCTGGGAGTCGTTACTGAATGGTATTATGTATTCTCATTCACACTTATGTTTCTTTCCTTTTCGTTGTGACAGCTATATCAAGCTTAGGGTGTTCTGTGGGAACTTCCGAGGCTTAAGGTAACTGTGTCCTGTCCTCTGGTGGTGAAATATACGTCTGTACTGTAGTTTTTAAATGCCCTTGCCTGTCACTCCACTACTACGCCGCGCCCTTCAAGTCGCCTCCAACAATACAATAAATAAAATATAATTAAACATTCTGGAATTGACGAAGACTCTGAGGGAACCTCTATAACTGGACTTTTCTCATATCCAAGGCATGTTTCTTTTATAATTCTCCACTAGCCTGTAAGGTATACTTCATCTCTCACTTCACACATACTCAGGGACAGTAATTATCTTCTATTTGAGCTGTAATCGTGGAATTCTCCTGGCCCCAGCAAGCAATGCAAACATCAACAATGGCTGTCAGTTCATATAACCGTCTTGCAATGGGTACTGTTTTTGCCTATATATTAAATCTCCCCTTTAAAACTTGGAAATTTTCTTTTTTAGCCATTAAAAATTACGAAAGCTATTAATAAGTAAAGATATATTAAGTTTATGGCTATTTCATGATTTTTTGCTTTGGGCCCAAATCATCTCTTTCCCTTACATATTCAAGAAAGTGATACAAAATTCCCATCCTTTTAATAATGACTCCATTTACTAGGCATAGACCATTTTTACAGCAGCAGGAAGAGAGGTGGCCAACTCGGACTATATATCAATAACAGAGCTGTCTGTGTAAGGTGATAGAATGGGTAATATTGAACAGGCTTATATATAAGGTGGGCCATGTACTCTCTGGCAATGTACATGGCTTCCTAAAAGGTCATTCCACAGGTCATTGTTTTGTTGAGTGCCTGATAAATAAGGATGCTACCTGCAGAGCTTTCGTTGATCTCGAGGGTGCCTTCGACAGGGCCAACAAAGATGTTATTATGGAGGAACTCATTCTCAAAGGTGTCAAAGATAGATTATTAGGATGGATCAGGGACTATTTGTACAATAGAACAGCACAGGTTTGGTTTCAAGGTGCAGTCTCCTCTGAGGAAGTCTTTGAGCTTGGAACACCACAAGGTGGAGTCCTTAGTCCAATGCTTTTCAACGTTTTAATGGACGAAATTGCGCGTTGTTCCTTCCCGCAAGGCACCCAGGTCCTCATCTATGCTGACGACATACTCCTCCAATGCCCCACACCCAGGACTCTCCAGTCAGCTCTGTCACAACTAGCAGCATTGTGTGTTCAAATGGGACTTGTAATTAATGAATGTAAAACCAAATTTCAAGCCAAAAGGAAGGTCTCTCGACCGCCCACTGTAAATAATGTTCCCATCCCTAGAGTTCATACACACAAGTACTTGGGTGTACAGCTGAGTTTCAGGAAGTCACTCCACGCTGTACACTATGTTCGAGACCTCTGTCTACCACGGCTAGTGCCACTTCGGCTACTAGCAAACAGGGGCCTGGGGGCTGGCATTCCAGTCCTAAGGATGTTCTATATATCTGTTGTACAGTCCCTCATTGATTACACAGCCCCTTTTTTAATACAGTTTAGTGCCACCCAGCTCCGTCCCCTGGAACTTGATCAGAATGAAGCCATGAGAATAATTTTGGGATGCATAAGGACTGGTCAGATTGCAGTCCTCAGAGCTGAACTGCACCTGCCGAGTATTATGTGTAGGATATAGGAAATTACTTGTCGTACTGTTGGTCGGATGCTATGCACGGGCTCCGACTCTCTGAAGGGATCACTGACACGCCCACCCCCCCGTTATCGTGATCCTCGGACTCCTACAACTCCATACCTCAGGAAGATCTTGGGAGTTGTTACAAGTGTAGGTATAGCCGAGGCCTGTATTAACGTTGTTATGTCACCGCTCCAACCCGTTTGGAACCCTCACCATGTCACTGTTGATATTCACTCACTGCATCACCCTAAGAGGGACTGGCCCCCTCATGTGCTGCAAGACATGTTCATGACTAAATTATCCAAGTACCCCCACATTCAGGCTATTCATGTTTATTATGATGGTTCAGTCAATGGCAGCAGGTCCGGATGTGGGCCGCTCATCCGCGACTGCATTTCTGCCAATCACCACACTCCATATTGTGGCGCCTCTCTGTATGGATGTATACTTCTTTGTTGACAGTCAGGCTGCACTGTATGCTCTCCAATCTACCTCCCCCATGGACTGTGATCTAGTTAATAAATGTCTTGATCTCATCCACACCCTAGAAGGTGCTGGTGCCACGGTCCACTTCACCTGGATACCCTCATCCTGCTTAATGAAAAGGCAGACTGTCTTGCTCAATGTGCCTTTCAGGATAACACAGTGGACCCTGGAACTGAGTACACTCTGGGCTATGTTAAGAGCAGCATGAAGGACTTTGTACATAGTAGCATTAGTGATCAGTTGGAGCTTTGTTGCCAGTACATAGTAGCATTAGTGATCAGTTGGAGCTTTGTTGCCAGTACATAGTAGCATTAGTGATCAGTTGGAGCTTTGTTGCCAGTACATAGTAGCATTAGTGATCAGTTAGAACTTTGTTGCCAGTACATAGTAGCATTAGTGATCAGTTGGAGCTTTGTTGCCATAGGGGCAGTGGCAGTAGGCTTCTTCACTATGTGCGTGCCTCCCAGAGCTGTGCTTACACCAATGGGAGACACACTGCATCACATGACAGGGTGGCAATGAGGCTCAGATTAGGCTATAAATACTTTTGGGAAGTCAGTGCTTCTCCTGGTGAGTGCTGTGCGTTGTGTGCTGTGTGCTGCACCAAGGGGACGCGCTCTGCTTCATTATGTCACGGAATGTCCTCTCATTGCTACATTTAGGCTGCAAGGTCAACATGACTTGTATACCCTCATTGACCATTTCTTAGACTCAGCCACTCTCAGGGAAATACTCAAGGAATATCCTACGTTTGCTCCCAGACCGTAGGATATTTATGCAATAAGGTGTGCAATATCTGTATGTATTTATTTACTTATATTCTTGTAATGTATACTATATTTTTATATTTTTGATACTTTACCCTTAACTCTTTGCCCAGGGGGTGGGTGGCAAGGTCTGTCCTCCTCCTCTGTTGTATTTCATTATTAATGCAACAATAAATGTATCAATCAATCAATCAACCAATCAGAGAAAGCAGCACTCTGCTTACGCGCCACCCCGTCCATTATTGTGTTGTTTTGTTAGTATTATACCTCATCTCATTTATATTAGCTAAGTACTTTTTCATGTTTTATGTAGTTGTTTATAATATTAATATGTGATAATGTATGATAAGAGAATAACCACTGCAAAATGGAATAAAGGTTTGATTGCAATTCTGATTTTATGTTATTTACTAATCTTTCACAATTAACAGGATAGTGCATCATGTGCAGCAAAAAAAAATAAATAAATAAATAAATAAATAAAAATGAAAATAATAATAATAATAATAATAATAATAATAATAATAATAATAATAATAATAATAATAAAAATATGAATAAATAAATAAATAAATAAATAAATAAATAAACAAATAAATAAATAAATAAAAATTACAATAATAACAATAAAAAATAAATAAATATATAAAATATAAAGATGATCACCAAGATGAAGAAAGAGGAATACCTTGAAACAAATACTATTTTGGGGAAGAGTTCCAAAGTGTAATTCTTCTGATATTGAAGAACCATTCTCACTTGAACATTCTTGTACTGATGACCTCTTGTGGTATCTAGTGTTGGGTTAAAGAACATATGTTTAGGAGCAATAGTGCAATGACCATGAAGAACTTGCCAATACTTTATCATGTGACAGTTGAGTTCAGTAGTAGGTGTGGGATAAGCCTTGGCATCGGCTCCCACTAGCTGGTTTCTCAAGTCATGTTGCAATTTCTGTGCTGATTTGTATCTCATTTTCCAGATAGTTTTGATGTATCCTTTTTTCTCTTTTATATGTTTGATTCTTTGATCACTGAAAGTAATGTTTCTGCTGTTATTTCTTCTTTGTTTTGATAAATTGATTGGAAATTAAATTTATTTCTTATATTTTCATAAACTTGACATTCTAAAAGAAAATGTTTAAGTGGCGCAACAGTCAACCGTGAACCGGGTATAAATCTGAAGCTTTCAGTCTTTGGAAGTAATCCATGTGTTCTTTGTTTTACATGTTCTTTGTCCATTGTCCCTGAACAGCCTCCACCAGCCTTAGATCTGCAATATATCCCAAATTCCAGAAATTAAGATGAGCAGTATTCCAGTATCAATAGTCCTTCATGCTGATGCCTCACACACACACACACACACACACACACACACACACACACACACACACACACACACACACACACACACACACACATCCACACACACACACACATACGCGCACACACACACACACACACACACACACACACACAGGAAGGGACTTCACATATGAAGAGAGATTGGAAAGGTTACATCTACTAATATTGAAAGAAAGGAAAGAATATATGAAGCATATAAGGGAGTGAAGAAAGTGGACCAGAATGACCCAATGGTTTAGGATACACATGATACTTGAGGACATGGAAAGAGGCTGAAGAAGAGTGCTTTTAGAAGAGACATCAAAATGTATAGTTTCCCTCATGGAAGTATTGATGTATGGAACAGTCTGGATGAGGATATAGTAAATGAAGAAAGTATACATGGATTCAAGGCTAACTTGGATATTAAAAGATATGGAGATGGGACAGCATGAACATAGCTCTTTTCCAATAAAGCATAATGAGGTAAATACTCACAAGCCTCAGAGCAGCCCAGCCTCACCATGCTACAAACAGCAATACATCTATCCACTTCAGACTATGTATGTGTGAATCACTGAGTGAGAGAGAAAAGCAAAGATAGAAAGCCTTCAAAAACAGCCATTTCTTTGCCAACAGGAGACACACAAGCCTCTGGGCAGCCTGGTCTTTGCTGACACATGCTGATCCATTTGCTCACTTATTTCAGACTGTGTGTGTGTGTGTGTGTGTGTGTGTGTGTGTGTGTGTGTGTGTGTGTGTGTGTGTGTGTGTGTGTGTGTGAGGGAGTGAGAAATGTGGAGAAAGAAAGCCTTCAAATAGCCATTTGTGTGTGTGAGTGACTGAATGAGTGAGTGAGAGGGAGGAAGGGACACAGAGATCATTCAAAGAGTAATGTGTGTGTGCGTGTGTGTGTGTGTGTGTGTGTGTGTGTGTGTGAGAGAGGATATGATAAGTAGAGATAAAATGGGAGGAAGAGATAGTGTGTATGTGTATGAGTGTATGATACATATTCCCTCCTTAACAAGGATTACGCTGCCAATAAGGGAGGCATTTTCCCTTCCCTCCCCCCCACACACACACAGCAATGGTAATGAGTGTGGTGCTTGCCTCTCTGAAATTACAATGTTTACTGGCAACACTACAGTGCCTATGGGAATGTCTCCCTCCCTCACACTGACTAAGGTTCTCTCCCTCTCTCCTTCCCTTCCTTCCCCAGATTATGATACTTGGGAGTGTCTTCTTTCTCTCTCACTCATATTATAATACTTACTACCAAAACCACAGTGTGTAGGAGTGCGATGTTTCTCTCTTTCACACACACTAATGACTCTTACCTGCCTCTTTTCTCTACCTCAGCCACTCTCTACTCAAGCATTCACTGTAGCAGTAGCAGCAGTAGTAGTAGTAGTAGTAGTAGTAGTAGTAGTAGTAGTAGTAGTAGTAGTAGTAGTAGTAGTAGTAGTGTAGTAGTATTCCCTGCATTGAAAGGTTACAACAAGGGTAACATTAGCCAGTCTTCCATGATCAGTAATCAGGATAGGATAAGAAGTAATGGGTTCATATTTGATCAAAGTTAGATATAAGAATGAGACAGGAAGGAATTGGTTGTCAAACAGAGTGGTGGATGACTGGGATATACTGGAATGAACTCAGTAATCAGGTTGTTAGTGCTGAGTCAACAGGGAGTTGTAAAAAGATAGTGTACTAAACGCGTTCCCTTGAAATATGTATTTTCTTTACGTTTCTAGTCTGAATCAGTCAGCAAGACCTGTTGACTGACTTGACCCTCCCATTTTCATGCTAACAGAGACAGTGACATCACCACCTTGATGTCTGCCCACTCACTGCAACATCGAGGAAAGCAAACAGCTGTCCACACACTACTACACACACACCCAGTCCCCCAGGTTAGCACATGCAGTCATCCTAACATCTACACAGACACAGACACTCCTCCTCTGTACAACTAAATTCAAATCCATGAAGTATATATTTATTTTGCAAATTAACACGTAACACACAAACACAAGTAATAAGAAACATTTGACACCTAAACATTCCTGTTTAAGAACTAATTGGTTCACAAACCATGAACAAATTGGTTCACAAACAGATTTTTCAAAAACTTTTTGCATCAGTTCACGAACAACGTTTCAGTGTGCAAACACACAAACACTCCACAAGACCAGGTGCCAACTGGTCCTCTTGATTAGGAGCTGTAATAAATGCATGCATCCATCATCCTTTTGTAACTTGCAGGTGATTATCATACACTGGCAAGTATCTTAGGCATCAGGTTATACCTTGTCACTGATTTCAAGGTCAGTTACCTTCCCAGCTGTTTGAGGGAAGGTTAGACCTGAGTCCACCTACCCACTCCCACCTCCAGTAGATTGTATATCTTCATAATTAGCCTGCCACTTCTTATTTTAATTTTCAGGATGACTTGAAAGATGATTCAAGATTTGAAACATGATTCAAAATCTCATCTTACACATCTTATAAGACAAGCTCATAAGATGTGAGGTTGTCAAGAATCCCTGGATCACAGACACTGAACTCAAACAAGGGACACAAGGTGGAATCTGGAGAGCACATGCTGTCATGAGTAGCACAAAAGTCCCTGCTTTACACAGATTTGTATGCTCCAATATTTCCCATCCAGCCAATGCATGCTTGATGTTCTGTGGCAGGGAGGTGGGCAAGTCACTGTTGCCGCAGATGGCATGGAGGCACCTTACCACACCTCCCACCACCTTCTCAATTCCAAAGCTTCCTATTGTTTTCATTTCCTCACTGATGTCACTGAAATTCTGTTAAAGTTATCAAAAGACTCAGTGTGCTTTAAACATCTCATCTTTAAACATGTACAATGTTATTTACTGAAAAAAAAAGGAAGAAAATTAAGTATCTACCATCACCCCATTTCAATTTATTTTTATTTTTATTATATATATATATATATATATATATATATATATATATATATATATATATATATATATATATATATATATATATATATATATATATATATATATATATTTTTTTTTTTTTTTTTTTTTTTTTTTTTTTCTGAGATTTCAGATTGTGCTGAAACAATGTAGAAAACTGTCAAAATGTGTTTTACCTGTTATCCCACAATTTCTTTCCTACAATGATTAAAACCAATTTGCAGGTGGGAATAACACTGAAGTAACACTAGCACTGGATGACACTGAAACAAGATTAGCGTTTTCGTCTAAAGGCTGGCTAGCTTAAATTTAGATTAATTCATTTTCATTAAATTTCACTTAGCATCCGAAATGATTCAAGGTGAGGATCAGGATTTTGTCCACTTCCTCCATTCTGGCTAGTAACACACACCACAGCACCGGAAGCGGCAAGATATGGCCATGACACTCTGCCTCCCTCCTGACCCCGGCAGTGTTGTTATGTACTCTTGTCTAGTCTTGACTCAGGGACTGTTCTTATTATTTTCTTTATTGTTCTTTTTACTTCTGCATCACAACCATAAAATGAAAATACATATTAAACCAAGTTATTTTAGATGTTCAATAGCCATATGAACATTGTCAGAAATGGTGAAAACTGTAGTACATTAAAAGAGGTTTGTACTGTACAGCCTTTGAGACTGGATTAATTAGTTTTAGATTTTTGTTTTTCCTTTGCGTGTGGCTATTCTAATTACTGCCATATGTTCGTGTGTTTTGATTCGTAATCTGTAGATAATAAACATGTATTTATTAATGTGGCAGCCTCTCTCTCTCTCTCTCTCTCTCTCTCTCTCTCTCTCTCTCTCTCTCTCTCTCTCTCTCTCTCTTACTGGGTTTAATTCCAAGTCAGGACCAACGTTGCTTCTCTCAACCTTTTCCACTCCTCCCTGTCATCTGTCAGTCTATTTCACGCCACCCCAGAGAGAGAGAGAGAGAGAGAGAGAGAGAGAGTTTCATATAATTTCATATAAGGTCAATAAGCAATATGCAAATATATAATTATTCTATTTGAGATCAATCTGGGTTTAGGAATAGTATACTAAGAAAAATCAATCTCCAGCTCACCTTTCACCTGATACACAGTTTATTTTCTTCTTTATCTATATGCACATGTATATTATGCACATGTGGACATGATCTCGTCCACCCATGTGTCCACCCTGAAAACTGCTTCCCATCTCTCAAGTCTTGTCCACCCAAGTTGAAAAATACTGTATAAACTGATTTGTATGACAACAGTGTAAAATACATTGTTGTAC
>NC_087176.1:21281590-21294090 GCF_035594125.1 Scylla paramamosain | reverse complement strand
TCGTGTGTGTGTGTGTTTGTGTGTGACAGACGATTAAAAAGAGTAAATATAGGGTGTTGATACATTGTGGTGGTAGTATTAAGTTGTGGTGATAGTGGTGGTGGTGATGGCGACAGTAGTGGTTAAAGATGTTATTGGCAATGATGCTAGGATTTGTGGTTGTGACTCCATGTGTGTTGCCAATAGTGAATAACAAGGAGAAAGCATGAGAGGAGGATACTTAACAACAAAAATAAGGAAAGGCAGAGAAATCAACGCTCGAGTATTTTTGAACGGAACTCCGGAGCTGTGTGACTGTGACTGCGTGCACCAATAAAGGGACATGCACGAGCAAGCACAGACAAGGTCACTTACACACACACACACACACACACACACACACACACACACACACACGTATTGTAAATAAAAAAAAAGTTCTTTTTCATGGCATCGCAAGTTTCAGTCATATGCATGCTAACGAGTACATAAACCTTATTTGTTCCTCCCTCCTTGCCTCTCCCTTTGCATCCCTTTCTCCATCCTCGCCTCTTCTTTCACCTCTCCCCTTCTCTCGCTCTCCTTCTCCTACTCCAGAGCTTCTCGTCTTGGACCCTTCTCGTCTCGCAGCCCTTCCCCTCACCGCCTTCTAATTCTCATTATAACAGAAGCAAGTTTCACAGAAAGTCGCAGTTTCACTTCCAATTTGTTTCTTGAGACTAAGAGTAACCTACACATTACCTTCCTTTGCACCTTCTCCTCTTTCTCCTCCTCCTTTTTATTTTCCTTCTTTCCTCCCTCCCTCTCTTCTCTTTTTCTCGTATTACTTGCATTTTGAGCTTCTCTTTTCCTTGCTCTCCTTTCCTTACTGCTGAATTTTCCATACTTTTTGATCACTTAGAAGTAGTTGCGGGAATTAGAGCCAAGGGGAAGCGCATCTGAGAAGACGTGTGTGATAAGAGAAAGCAAAACGAACTCGTGGTGAGGGAAGAGAGATGAAAAAAAATGCAAGACAAGTACGGAGAGGAGAAAGCGAGAGCCGGAAGAAGGGGAGAAGTTGATAACTTTTTGAGTTTCCTTTGATGCAGTGAGGGAAGTGAAGGATGATTTCATAGTAGGACGATGCAATCAGCTGTTACTGTAAGAAATCAATGGGAATAATGTCTGTGAGAAAAGAAATTATGTGACTAGGAAGTAACTTAATCATCCCTCCCCCCCTCTCTCTCTCTCTAACCCTATGTCGTGTTTATGCCACTCGCTGTTTAATTACTATTTTTCAATAAGTGTGAGGGACGAGAAGGAAGGTGCACGACAGACAGTTTTGCTAATGTTTCCAGTCCTTCGCTCTCCTCGCCTCGCTGGCTTCTCTTTCTCACCCTTCCCTCTCACTCTCGCTCTTCTCCATTTCTTCCTGCTTCGTTTCTATCTAAATGAACTTGTTTCCTCATTATGGCAGCGCCCAGGGATATCAACTAATTTGGTTGGTTGATGTGTAATGAGCTTTTTGTTCGTGAGTGGTTAGCTGACGTACCGCTCCGCGACTTCCAGATTGGGCAGACACGCAGGCATAACTTGGTGCTGATTGGACGTAAATGATGGGGCTGAATGGCGCTCTGATTGGACAGCATTTGGACGCCAGTGGGAGGCTTGACGAGAGGGGAGAGAACTCGGTGATTGGCTGAGGAGGGATGAAAAGGGATTCTGGTTGGTTGCTTCCCTAATGAAATAGCTTTGTGATTGGTTAGTCTTTCTCCGGGAGCTTCCTTTAGGAGACGAAACTTTATCTCGTCCTTTGATGAAGAGGATTGAGAAAATGAAGCAAGATGAGATAGGGAACAGAACGAGTTTGTTGAAACAGTGAAGTTGGGGGGAGAAGGATGGAAGATGTGTAAGGAAGTAGGTTGATAACGATAACGGCATTACTAACGGAAGAATATAGAGAGGGAAAATTTGAAGAGAAGATTAAACGGAAGGACGGGAAAAGCAGGAAGGTCCGAAAAACAAGTATAAAGTGCAGAGAGCAGAGAAGAGAACAGCAACAAAGAGGTGAGGAAAGAAAGAAGGAAGGAGGGAGGGACTGAGTGATTAGCTGAACGAGGGATTAAAAAAGAAAAAGTTGACTGATGTTTTTTTTTTTTTCTTTATGTAAGAAGGACACTGGCCAAGGGCAACAAAAATCAATAAAAAAAATGCCCACTGAAATGCCAGTCCCGTAAAAGGGTCAAGGCAGTGGTCAAAAATAGGTGGATAAGTGTTTTGAAACCTCCCTCTTGAAGGAATTCAAGTCTTAGGAAGGTGGAAATACAGAAGCAGGCAGGGAGTTCCAGAGTTTACCAGAGAAAGGGATGAATGATTGAGAATACTGGTTAACTCTTGCGTTAGAGAGGTGGACAGAATAGGGGTGAGAGAAAGAAGAAAGTCTTGTGCAGCGAGGCCGCGGAAGGAAGGGAGGCATGCAGTTAGCAAGATCAGAAGAGCAGTTAGCATGAAAATAGCGGTAGAAGACAGCTAGATATGCAACATTGCGGCGGTGAGAGAGAGGCTGAAGACAATCAGTTAGAGGAGAGGAGTTGATGAGACGAAAAGCTTTTGATTCCACCCTGTCTAGAAGAGCAGTATGAGTGGAACCCCCCCAGACGTGAAGCATACTCCATACATGGACGGATAAGTCCCTTGTACAGAGTTAGCAGCTGGGGGGGTGAGAAAAACTGGTGGAGACGTCTCAGAACACCTAACTTCATAGAAGCTGTTTTAGCTAGAGATGAGATGTGAAGTTTCCAGTTCAGATTATAAGTAAAGGACAGACAGAGGATGTTCAGTGTAGAAGAGGGGGACAGTTGAGTGTCATTGAAGAAGAGGGGATAGTTGTCTGGAAGGTTGTGTCGAGTTGATAGATGGAGGAATTGAGTTTTTGAGGCATTGAACAATACCAAGTTTGCTCTGCCCCAATCAGAAATTTTAGAAAGATCAGAAGTCAGGCGTTCTGTGGCTTCCCTGCGTGCTATGTTTACCTCCTGAAGGGTTGGACGTCTATGAAAAGACGTGGAAAAGTGCAGGGTGGTATCATCAGCGTAGGAGTGGATAGGACAAGAAGTTTGGTTTAGAAGATCATTAATGAATAAGAAGAGAGTTGGTGACAGGACAGAACCCTGAGGAACAACACTGTTAATAGATTTAGGAGAAGAACAGTGACCGTCTACCACAGCAGCAATAGAACGGTCAGAAAGGAAACTTGAGATGAAGTTACAGAGAGAAGGATAGAAACCGTAGGAGGGTAGTTTGGAAATCAAAGCTTTGTGCCAGACTCTATCAAAAGCTTTTGATATGTCCAAGGCAACAGCAAAAGTTTCACCAAAATCTCTAAAAGAGGATGACCAAGACTCAGTAAGGAAAGCCAGAAGATCACCAGTAGAGCGGCCTTGACGGAACCCATACTGGCGATCAGATAGAAGGTTGTGAAGCGATAGATGTTTAAGAATCTTCCTGTTGAGGATAGACTCAAAAACTTTAGATAGGCAGGAAATTAAAGCAATAGGACGGTAGTTTGAGGGATTAGAACGGTCACCCTTTTTAGGAACAGGTTGAATGTAGGCAAACTTCCAGCAAGAAGGAAAGGTAGATGTTGACAGACAGAGCTGAAAGAGTTTGACTAGGCAAGGTGCAAGCACGGAGGCACAGTTTCGGAGAACAATAGGAGGGACCCCATCAGGTCCATAAGCCTTCCGAGGGTTTAGGCCAGCGAGGGCATGGAAAACATCATTGCAAAGAATTTTAATAGGTGGCATGAAGTAGTCAGAGGGTGGAGGAGAGGGAGGAACAAGCCCAGAATCGTCCAATGTAGAGTTTTTAACAAAGGTTTGAGCAAAGAGTTCAGCTTTAGAAATAGATGTGATAGCAGTGGTGCCATCTGGTTGAAACAGAGGAGGGAAAGAAGAAGAAGCAAAGTTATTGGAGATATTTTGGCTAGATGCCAGAAATCACGAGGGGAGTTAGATCTTGAAAGGTTTTGACATTTTCTGTTAATGAAGGAGTTTTTGGCTAGTTGGAGAACAGACTTGGCATGGTTCCGGGCAGAAATATAAAGTGCATGAGATTCTGGTAATGGAAGGCTTAAATATGTTTTGTGGGCCACCTCTCTATCATGTATAGCACGAGAACAAGCTGTGTTAAATTAAGGTTTAGAAGGTTTAGGACGAGAAAAAGAGTGAGGAATGTACGCCTCCATGCCAGACACTATCACCTCTGTTATGCGCTCAGCACACAAAGACGGGTCTCTGACACGGAAGCAGTAGTCATTCCAAGGAAAATCAGCAAAATACCTCCTCAGGTCCCCCCAACTAGCAGAGGCAAAACGCCAGAGGCACCTTCGCTTAGGGGGATCCTGAGGAGAGATTGGAGCGATAGGATAAGATATAGATATGAGATTGTGATCGGAGGAGCCCAACGGAGAAGAAAGGGTGACGGAATAGGCAGAAGGATTAGAGGTCAGGAAAAGGTCAAGAATGTTGGGCGTATCTCCAAGACTGTCAAGAATACGAGTAGGGTGTTGCACCAGTTGTTCTAAGTCATAAAGGATAGCAAAGTTGTAGGCTAGTTCACCAGGATGGTCAGTGAAGGGAGAGGAAAGCCAAAGCTGGTGGTGAACATTGAAGTCTCCAAGAATGGAGATCTCTGCAAAAGGGAAGAGGGTCAGAATGTGCTCCACTTTGGAAGTTAAGTAGTCAAAGAATTTCTTATAATCAGAGGAGTTAGGTGAGAGGTATACAGCACAGATAAATTTAGTATGAGAGTGACTCTGTAGTCGTAGCCAGATGGTGGAAAACTCGGAGGATTCAAGAGCGTGGGCACGAGAGCAGGTTAAGTCATTGCGCACATAAACGCAGCATCCAGCTTTGGATCGAAAATGAGGATAGAGAAAGTAGGAGGGAACAGAAAAGGGGCTACTGTCAGTTGCCTCAGACACCTGAGTTTCAGTGAGGAAAAGAAGATGAGGTTTAGAAGAGGAGAGGTGGTGTTCTACAGATTGAAAATTAGATCTTAGACCGCGAATGTTGCAGAAGTTAATGAAGAAAAAGTTGATGGGGGTGTCAAGACACTTAGGGTCGTCGACAGAAAGGCAGTCCGACCTGGGGACATTTATGGTCCCCTCCCCAGATGGGGACTCCGAGGCTGGTGTAGGAGTCGCCATGATGATTTCAAAATTTTTGAGTGAAGGGTGTGTGTGTTATTAGGTGCTTGTAGGTTTGTGTGGAGGAAGAGAGTTGTCTTTAGAGGGCAGGCTGTGACTGCCCCCTTGTGTTGTGAGACACAAAGGGAAACGTTCAGTGAGGTCACAGCTGGGTTTAATGATAAGTTCACAGCACCCCCTCATCCAGTGCTGCACACCTCACTGGGAGTAATTATCGTTTCGGCAGGTGTCTACTGCCTCCTCGTGATGCGAGTCGTTTGTTCGCTACTGACCTTCACAACCGTTGACCTAATTAGAGACGCATCGTATGTCCGGATGTGGAGGAGAAAAGGAATTTGATTTTGTTAATTACTGTGATGTATATTTGTACACATTGTACATATACTTTTCTAACATGAGGTTATGCTTCACACACACACACAGGAAAAAAACGGAGCTTACTATCACTTAATGAATATAAACAAGGTGTAGGTTGTTTACATGTGATCCAGTGCTATGTATTGTATTTAAGCATGTCATTGTTAAATTGTGTAATCTGACTAGTATGTAGAATCTGTGCTTGGTGTTCGCTCTTTATATGGTTTAATCTTTCTACTTTATCTATCAGCACTGACAATTTCTCCCTGCTGAAGGTTAACCTGCATTCATCATGTTCCTAAAAAGGGTGACCTCTCCAATCCCACGAACTACCACTCTGAATCCTTCCTCAGTCTGTAGATTCTTAAGGATCTGTTTGCTCACGATGAATGGCATGAATGGCGAGCCAGTGATGATCATCCGGCTCTCCGCAATGAATCTTGTTTAATCTCTTTTAGGAGTTCTGGCAAAGAAAAAAAAAAAAAAATTGTTGCTTTAGATCTGAAAAGCTTCTGATAGAGCTCGGCTCAGATCTAAATTGTAAGCCTTCCTCATACAGTTTCTATACATCTCTTTCCTTTTTGGCTCTTTCCTTTTTGGCCGTTCGTATGTATATGTATATATATACACAAGCTCGGTGTGGATGCATGTAAGATTTCGCAATCCGTAATAAAAGAAACGTTAATAACGCGTGTGAAGGAGCAGTAATTCCTGGTGTGTTCATTGGGATGAGAAGAGAGAATGTAGGGATTCGCTTTCATGTCTATTCTTTCTTGAAGGGTTTCAGTTACTAATTATTGTCTGTGAAGGCAGTTTGTTCCAAATAATAGCGAAAATAAATTAATAAGAGTTAGAATAACTGTTTCGTTTTGAAAACTTTAAAAGGCTGTGGTATAATTTTGTAAAGGGTTTCTCATGAAGCTAGAGTGATCTGTGGGAAATTGTGTATTTACATTTAGGTTGCTACATGACTTAGATTTTAGAACAATTCAATTAGGTTTCCTTTGAACCTACTTTTTTTTAGGGGGGGGGGAGGGGGAGGGGGCAAGCCAGGCATGCCCGCGCACGCAGCGGCACCTCTCCTGGTGTCCCGTGCAGCCAAATCCTGCCCCAGACACCTGCTTGGCCGCGCCGCTGCACAGTGACTCGTGACCGCGGCCCATTCTCTCCAGGGCTGCACATGTAGTTTACATAATTACGTGTTAAATCAAATTCATGTATGGCAAAACTTTTACTAGTTGATCATCATGGTACACATTTCATGGGAACTAACGACACGATTTGTGAAATTATTAATT
Organism: Scylla paramamosain; assembly: GCF_035594125.1. Classification (NCBI taxonomy): domain Eukaryota; kingdom Metazoa; phylum Arthropoda; class Malacostraca; order Decapoda; family Portunidae; genus Scylla; species Scylla paramamosain. The sequence goes on along the minus strand of NC_087176.1, from coordinate 21,287,268 downwards.
GTTGTGACGCATCGTGATAATTTATTATTTATGATCGTGGCTGGAAATATTCTGGTTTACGGTAATAAGTCAATTACTCTATACTGATAAAGACGACAGTGTAAATTATGGAATATTATTTATTGACATGATGCGGTTTTTTGTCTGCTGCGTCACTACCAATATCTAGGAACGCGACAAACATAAAATAGATAAAACAAATAATAAAAGGTTTAGACGTTTAGACGAGGAATTATTGGTTATCCTAAACTTGCGTAGAAACAGGAAGAGATGCACAAGTATGATAATAGTTTTTTGTACATTTCATTAAATCTACTTTCCTATGCATTATTGTCTGAACACACATATTTTTTTTTACTTTGATATGATTCGGAATGTTTCAAGACGCAGCAGAAACTAAACTGGGCAAGCCGATTGAAGCTTTGGTCTATTTAACTTTTTATATATATATTTTCTAGGACAGTAAGGAAGGAGTAGTGTTTTTACAGTTACTTCTTGTCTCTCTCTCTCCATCTATCTATTTTTTTTTGTCTTTTCATTTGTTCCTCTCTTCACTCTTCCTTTCTCTTATATCCTCACTTCACTTCTCCTCCTTTCATTCACATCAAGCTCATTACTTCCTCGATTCTCCTAAGCCTCCACTCTAAACATGCTCTTTACTTCCCTCTCGTCTTTACACACTCCTGCTCTCCCTCCCTCTGAATTTATGCATTTTTATCTTCTTCTCCTATTTCTTCTCTTTTTTTTTTACGCCTTCCTCGCCTTTTTTCTCCTCTTCCATTTCTATAAGTTCTTCTCTTCATCTCATTTTTGACTGTATAAATTCTCTGATCATTTGTTAATAAATGTTTATTGTCCCTATTTTTGTCTCTGTTTTCGTCTATTTGTTTCTGTCTGCCTGTCTGCCTGTCTACCTGAGTGGTTGGTTCTCTCTCTCTCTCTCTCTCTCTCTCTCTCTCTCTCTCTCTCTCTCTCTCTCTCTCTCTCTCTCTCTGCACCACGTACAGTGAAGTGTCATCGTATATTTGACGCAATGTTCAGTTATTGACTCGTCCTTGCATTCATGTTAATTAAACCATGTCCTCTTATCTTTTACTCAAATTTTTTTTTCTAATTTACTTTTCAATATTTCCTCCTTTTTTCACTTTTTTTTTTCTTTTCCATTTACGTCTCCTTTTTTTTTCCTTTTTTTTCTTTTTTTTTTTTTAGTTTAGTTTTGAATGTGTCATGCCTTTTCTATTAACTGATTTTTTTTTCTTGTAATCTCCTGTCATTACTTTTATGTTTGTCTTGTCTTTTCTACCTTAGCTTCATCTTTTTTTGTATTCTTTTTTATTTATTCCGGTGTAATTTTCTGTGGGTTTTCTTTTGCGCAGGGACAGCCAGAAAGACAATAATATGATATCCATTTTATTAAGTTCCCCTTCCCTCTAATTTTTCTTTGTCCATTCCAGGCCCTAGTCATCTCTCACAGCCGTTCCCTGCTGGAAAAAAAAAACAATGAATGGGAGAAAAAAAATGGTTTTTGAAATAAGTGGAGATGGGTAAGGTATGTGGTAATGAATATGAGTCAGAAAGAAATTATGAGAGAGAGAAAGAGAGAGAGAGAACCAGCCACTCAGACGTATAGAAAGTTAAGTCATATTTTTATTCTCTCGAGAAGTGTATAGTTTGCATCTAAAATTTCGTTTATTTTCATCACAGGTACACGAGGTTGCTTTCGTCTTCCCCTCTCTGTTTCGTCTCATCAGTGGCGCAGGTGAGCTCTTGATGCAATTATGATAAAACAGGTGAGGAGGGGAAGGCAATCTGTGACTCACCGCGTTTGTGATCTACATCCTAACTCAATTTCTCCCTTCCTTCCTTCCTTCATTATCATCGCCCCTCTTCCTCCATCATCCTTGTCTCTTGTTCCTTCCCTTTGTGTGTGTGTGTAATAATAAATAATAATAATAAACGCTTTATTCTTTAGGCAGTCAACAAACTGAAAATGTACATTGGGGGTGGGGAAATACTTGACATTAATCCTAAAGGTAAGTCAAATCTAGAAGAGACTATTGATTGATGGCTCGCACCATGGTGGGAATCGCACTGAGTCTGTACCGGTCCGTACGTGGCGCCTTTAGGGGCGTTATTTTATTGTGGTGTCTGGTGGCACGGGTAGGGCGAGGCGCGTCAGGCGGCAGCATGTTTCTGAGACGTGGATGATTCAGAAGTCCCCTTCCAAACTTCTCCAGAGCCTCACTGTACCTGGTGGATAGTCTGGACAGCTTCAGGGTGTTCAGGGCTTCTTCATAGGTGGTGTATGCAGGGCCAAGGATGACCCTGCACGCCCTTTTCTGCACACTCTCCAACTGTAGCTGTTGAGTTTGTGTGAGGGAGGAGGACCACGCTGGGGAGGCGTACATGAGTTTGGGGAGGATGAAAGTAAGATACACCCCCCTTAACTCATCTGTCGGCGTCCCCAGCGACCTGAGTCTGCGCAGCATGTACAGCCTGTAGGTAGCTGATCTCACGGTGCTGGCGACATGCTGCTTCCAGGTCAGCTGGTCGTCCACCGTGACTCCGAGGAGCTTGGCACATCGGACCACCTGGAGGGGGTGAGGGCCCACTGAGAGCTGGGGAGGTACAGAGGAGGTACAGAGGAGGTACAGAAATGCATCACCACAGTTTTGTTGTGGTTGATGGTCATCCTGCTCTCCTCCGTCCACGTCTGCAGCCGCTCCAGGATCGCTTGCAGTGGCGAGTAGTCCGGGTTCTTGGTGGAAACTGGGACGCCCACGGTGCAGTCGTCCACATACTTCCAGCGATGGGGGGTGTCAGTGAGGGCGTCGTTAATGAGGAGGAGGAAGCATAGAGGACCCATCTTGGTCCCCTGGGGGACCCCACAAGTCAGCTGTTGGAAAGTAGAGACAGAGCCCTGATAGCGAACGGCCTGACGCCTCCCTGTGAGGAAGTCGGCTAGCCACGCTATCAGATTAGGAGGGAGACCCAGACTCACTGCCTTGCTGATGACAACAGTGTGATCAACAAGATCAAAGGCTTTTTTGAAGTCCACAAAAGCAACAGCTAGAGAGGTGTTTCGCTTGTCCAGGTGGCTGTGGATGAATTCAAGGAAGCTGGTCAGGTAATGGGAGGTGGAGGTGGCTTTAATATTTCCAAACTGTCTGATATCCACGGTATCGTGTGTGTGTGTGTGTGTGTGTGTGTGTGTGTGTAGAAATGTAACCACCACCTCGCACCATTATGAACGTCTCTGTACAATCCTCGTGATGACTGCAGTGATGAACGGTGCATCTATTTGTTAGATTGTTTATTGTAAGTCTGTAGGTGAAGTTATCGAGCTGAACACCAAGGCTACGAGTGTGTTGGTGCTATTGTATATTTTCTTGTACACCGAGACAGTTCTGAATACTACAATAGTTTATCCTGCATCAGGATAAGTTTTCTTTTCCAGGGAAACGAAAGAAAATAATTATAAGGTGCGTTTTTGGAATGGTAGACTCAAGCATACATATTGGTAGTAAACCACAAAATATATACTCTCTCTCTCTCTCTCTCTCTCTCTCTCTCTCTCTCTCTCTCTCTCTCTCTCTCTCTCTCTCTCTCTCTCTCTCTCTCTCTCCTTCACGATGATCATAGTTCATAACATGTCTTACCTATGGGAGCTAATAGTAATCATAATTGTTAAAATTTTAAAATGCCTGCTGTTGTAATACTGATATGAACAGAATTTGAATACGTAGTATATCCCCAATCATTTGTTTCTCTATAGAAGATACTAAAGATTGAAAAAAAAAAAATAAATAAATAAAAAAGGTGTTTGGAGATAGGTTGGGAATATAATGAATAACTGAGTTACCCACTGATTCTACCCGTTCTCGACGTCAGCATTGAGTCAGGCTATCAGATGACGGTACTGTCGGCAGAACGGAGTCATGGAAGCTGAAGTCTCTCGCTATTTTAAGAACATAAATAAGGGAAGCTGCAAGAAGCGACCAGGCTTACACGTGGCAGTCCCTGTATGAAATATACCTACCTATTTCCACCTATCATCCCCATCCATAAACCCGTCTAATCTTCCCTTAAAGCTCCCTAATTTGATCAGAGCTTCATGGTTCAGGCTTCTTGAAACTGGTTCATTGTGGGTTTCGGAGCGAGGGTCGAACGCGGGCTATAAGGACAGTGATGCAGGGTATCCTCTGTTTATAAGGGAATCAGGTGATGTGTGTTAGAATCTTATTTAATTGTTTGTGATACGCCTTTTGTTGTTTGGAGCTGAGACGCTCACACGTGACAGACGCCTTCTAACACCTATTGTCCTCTGCTGAATGTACCAGTTAGTGGTCACGGCGGACGGTTATGGCGGCGCGACGTGATTTACGGGAAAAGATCAAAGAAGGAATAGCGTTAGTGTTCACACCAACTCGTCAGACATAGTGTTAAGTGTCGCAGTGCTCTAGTGACGTGAGCCTCAGCGTACATATACGTACTTTGCCGGCTACTTAGATGTGTGCAGGGCAAGATTCCCACAATTAAGGACCGGCGGCTCCCTAACTTCCTCCCGCGCCACGCCAGGAAACCTCGGTAAAGGTAAGCCAATGATGGAGGTTACGTAAGGATAGGCAGCCAAGGGAGGGTCGAGGCGATGGATTAGGTAAGGATGGGTGAGGTTTGGCTGAGTTACAAGAGGTTACGCTAATGACCTAATGGGAATGAAGGCGGCGAATCCTTCTGTTAGATTTGAGGAGGAAGCTCTCGCCACTCCCAGTATTAGGACACCTCGCTTTAGAAACAAGATGGTGGTCAACCATTTTCTAACAAAATGTCGGTCTCTAACTTCATCTCACTGAAGTGCGTACTTTTTCCGGTTCAATATTAAGTGAAGTACGTACTTTTATCCCTCAATTTCCCTCAGTCTTGACAGTGCTGCCCACTGCCGCGCTGCTGAAGGTGTTGACGAATACGTAACAGCTAAATATGTTATGACCTTGTCGCCTGCAGCGTTGTTGACAGTGTGACGGCTCTGTAGAGCTACTGCGTGCATAATTAATCTCTAATCCACAATTAACATGTAGTATTATAGCAGTTATATTTTGTCCTTTTAAAATTATTATTTGTGATGAAATTAAGTTCTTCTTTTAGATTGTGGGCTGTATACGTTCCTTTATAAAAGAAAATGTATTTTTAAGTATACGTGACCAGCAGCCCCTGCTGGGGGGAATACTGAGTTGGGGGAATCTGTGGCTTTTACTGTTCTGCTTCATTCAGTTTAGATAAGACGGTGTTGTTTATTATCAAAAACGTCATTGGGGCAACAGGTCCGTTGTTGTATGTTCTTTCCTTTCTTCTTTCCTTTGTGTTCCTTTGTGTTTATTTTCCACCTCCTCATCCATCTACTGCTACTTTTACTGTTCCTCCTCCTCCTCCTGCTCCTGCGCCTCCTCCTCATAAATTAAATTGTAAACTTATCCACCTTCCTTATTTCCTCCTGATTGGTTTCGAACTGAGACGAACCACATAAACTTGATCGTAACTTGTCGGTAAATAAATCACTCTTTGCCTGCCTCGCCTTGGGGGACACTTGAAGTTTCCACCTCCGTCCTCAAGTTGCTGGGGGAAAGTTCGCGCATCTTGCCTTCAGTGACGGGAGAAGGAATGAAGGAAAGGAAGGGAAG